>NC_048307.1:3201913-3214133 GCF_013100865.1 Trachemys scripta elegans | reverse complement strand
CCCCCCCCCCCCCCCCCACACACACACACCAATGATATACACACCACCACCCCAACCCCGCACACACACACACACACACACACACACCAATCATACACACACCACCACCCCAACCCTGTGCACACACCCCAATGCACCTCAATCATGCGCGCACACACACCAGTCATACACACACACACACCACACACAATACTTCTTGGCATGCACGGACCGGCGACCAACAGACGGCTCTGGCAGCAGCGCCGAGCCTGCGGGCCGCGGGCCGCCCCTCGTTCCCTCGGTGGACCTGGAGCGTGGCCAGGCCAACAGCCTGGAGGTGGAGCACACACCAGGACACCCCCTCACCCTCCCCAGCCCCCCGGCCCCCGACTAACCGAAGCAGGAGAAGGCCTGGCAGCAGCAGAAAGGCGAGAGCGTCATTTTACCCACGCGCTTTCCTCTTGGGCAACAGGAGCAAAAAAATCAACGCCAAGCCCTCGTAGGTACCAAGGGTCAGCCCTGCTCCGAGCGGCCAGGCAGCCGCCAGCCACGCACCTGCAGGAGCCTCCAGGGCCTTGCCCGGCCCATCACCCACCACAGACTCTTGCACCGACGCCTTCTGGGACAGGACCGTCGCCAGCAGCTGAAAAAATACACCACCACGGGTAAAAAATGGGGAGGGGAAGGGGGGTTGGGGAGGGGGGCCTGTCAGGAGCCAGAGACTCTGTGTTGCTAACGCTGCGGCAGCCGGAGCCGGAGGCGCGGGCGGGCAGGGAGGGGCGCAGCAGATTTTGGATGCAGTGGGGAGTGTGTGAGAACACAGCTCACAGCACAGATGGTGCTTCGCCTCCAGCAAGTGATGGCAGGAGCTGCAGCTCCATCCGGGACACCCCAATTCCAGGCTCACGCACACCTAGCCCCAGCCTCCCGCAGCCACGGGGAGCAGGGAGGGGCCCCCTCGGCCTGCTTACCCAGAGCATGGCCCCCTTGCCCGGTGGTTCCAGAGACCTGGGGGGAGGGCAGGCGTCTGGAGCCAGGGGCCGAGTGGCTGAGTAGAGGCAGCAGAGCCCAGCCAGCTGCAGCCTGGGGACCCTCTGCCCCATGGCCAGGGCCGGCTCCAGGCACCAGCTTGCCACGCAGGTGCTTGGGGCGGCCACTCCCGAGAGGGCAGCACGTCCAGCGATTCGGCGGCAATTCGGCGGATGGTCCCTCACTCCCGCTCAGAGCGAAGGACCTCCCGCCGAATTGCTGCCACAGATCGCGATCGCGGCTTTTTTTTTTTTTTTTCGCTGCTTGGGGCGGCAAAAACCCTAGAGCCGGCCCTGCCCATGGAGAAGGTGCAGGGAAGGGAAGGACAGAGCAGCCCGCATAGGATGGATCTCCTACCCCCAAAGTCAGCCCTGGTGCCACTCCCACTGGACAGCCTCAGAGAGGGGCAGGCCAGCGGGATGGAGGGCCAGGATGGTGCTGGAGGGCACAAAGCCCGCTAGGGGAGGGCTGCAGCAGACAGAACCGGAGTGCAGCTGGACCCAGCGTTCTGCGCCCAACCCCCAGGTCCGGAGCAGGCTGCAGGAGCACGGCGGGAACCAATGGATGTGCAGGGCTTAGCGTCTGCCGTGTCATCCTGCCCCCGCTGGGCTGGGCACCCAAACACAGAAGCCCCGTGCAGGCCTGCCTGGCCTCGCCATCCAAACTGAGCGAAGGGCAGGAACATGCCCAGCGTCCATGGGGCAGACACAGGGGCAGGCCAGATGGCTGGAGCGCTCTGGGCCATCTGGCACCAGGCAGGGAGCGGGTGCCTGGCGAGGGACTGGCAGTTCTCGTTACATCAGGTGCGTACGCTGAGAGCGTCTCCAGGGTGGGGGAGGACGGGAGACCACCGCACTCTGCTGCCAGGGCTCCCTGGGGAGACAGGAGCCGAGGGTTACCTGCTGCCTCCGCATACCCAACTGCCTTTACCTTGACCCCTTCGGAGCCAGCATGCAGGGCATGGCTGCCACTTCCCGTACTCTGCCCGCTCCCCGAGCTCCGGGCACTGGCCACGCTTCCTGTGCTTCCCAGGCTGCTGCGGTCCCCACCTGCCAATGGAGAGGGAGGGTTAGATAGCGGGTGACGGCCGTCTGTCACCGCCTGGCAGGGCACGTCTCCGCACACCGCGGGGACCCCCTGCTGCTGGGCGCGGCCGGGCTTTCGGGCCCCGGCACCAGCCGGTGTTTCGGAGCCTCCTGTCGGCACGGCTCAGCCCGCTGACGAGCACCACCGCAGGGGAGTCCCGCAGAACGCCAGCCTGCCGCTGGACAGCAGCGGTTCCCAGGGCGCGGGGGCCAGAGAGACGCAAAGGCGGCAGTACCTGCAAAGGGTTTGCGCAGCACCCAGATCTCTTCCACCGGAGCCGGCGTGGCAGCGGATCCGCCCTGCGACGGCGACAGATGCGACGGGCTGTCGGACCCTCGGGAACCTTCGGAGCAGAGCGGAGAGAGTGGCGGTGAGAAGGGGGGTAGCAGTGCGGACCAGTGCAGTCTTACCCAGACGCGCACCCGGGGCGGGGGGCACTTGCTGGGAACGCAGGCTGGTGACAGGGGAACAATCTCAGGCTGGCGTCAGCTGCGTGACCCAGGTAGTCTGGCTGGGCATAGCACGGAACCACTGCCCCGCTGCCCCCCAAGTGGCCCCTTCCGCTGACCAACCCCACTGGCCTCCCGGGGCGGCCTCCCAGCCTAGCTACTGCCAGGCATTGTGCCCACGGGCACCACAGGCCCAGGGAGGAGACGCTGCCTTGGCATGAAGTTCCAGGGCAGCTGGGCCCTGCAACAGCTCCTCTCCCTGCCCCACAGCACCGGCGCCCTCCCTGCCTTCCGGAGGGCAGGCGTCCCCGGCTCGCAGAGCAGCAAGGCAACCAGCCTCTCTGGTTCTTTTAAGTCCGTTGCCCAGCCCTGGCAGCGGAGCAGGTACTAGACCCTCCATCGCCCCTTGGCCAGCGCGCAGGGCACACATTTGTAAGGACCCCTTTGGGAGCTCTCCACACACAACAGCCCCCGGTAAAGCGAACCCTTCACTCAGCGAGGGGTGCGAGACCAGACTCGGCTGACAATGGCTGCAGCGGGGACCAGACGGGCAGCTGGTAAAGCACTGCTGAGTCCACGGTCCCAGAGGTTATCTCCTCAAGCGCCGGCGGGCCCCACGCTGCGCTCACCACAGGGGTGCACGAGGGAGACCCGCGTGGAGGACGGGCTTCTCCAGGGCTGTGGTGAGCATGGCATGGTGCAGCCGGCAGCAATGGGGCTGCACACAGAGACAATACAGCGCAGCCCCCAGCCCCGGCACTGGCTCTCAGGAGGCATCTGAGACGTGCCATGGAAAAGGTGCTGCCGCTGCCCCGGGCAGCGTTTTCACACGGGGGGAGGATGAGGAGCAGTGGGTGAAGGGCACCCACTAGCAGGAATCAGACCGAAGGCAGGCGCCTCCTGGGCCGTGCCTGCTCCAGAACATTTCAAACCCGGTTCTCCGCACAGCCAGCCCCACAACATATGTTCGGGGGAAGGGGGCCCAGGCAATGACACTAGCTGGGGGAAAGGGGCCACAAGGGACCCGAGAGCTCTGTCCCGTCACTACGAGCCACCGTGCTAGAATTCACCAGCCTCAGCTCTGCGGTGACCCCTCGGCCAGACAGGGGCTGACACGGCCTGGCCCTAGCCTGGCTCCCTGGCCCACATGACCCTGGAGCAGCAAACCCCTGCTAAAGTAGGACGCTCCCCACCCTCAGACATTCACCGGTCACCCCGGAGCGAGAGCCCGTGTCCCCCCCAGCCAGTGGGAAGCTGCTGCCAGGTCGGATTTGGGAGAAGGCAGCTCAGAGTCACTGTGGGGACGACGGAGCTGAACGGTCTCACCCAGCCAGCCTCCCGGCACGGCAAGGAGATGGGACGGGGGGCGAGACAGACGTCGAAGGCTGGAGTCTCTCGCAAACTGGATCCTGACTAGTGTAGAGCCAGTGGGCCGGGCCGTCGCTCGGGGACGCGCAGACCTGGGAGGTTGCTAGCTCAGATTCTCTTTTTCCAGAATTGGGAACCTTGCTACAGACCCTGCCCGCTCCCCAGGGGCCAGGCTTGGTCTGCACTGGGGGCTCCAGGCTTGGCACGGGGCTGCGCTGACCCCCACACACTTTGCCTAGAGGGGAGGAGCCCTGCAGGCTCTCAGGGTGCGGATCAGCACCCCTGGGAGAGGCCTTGGAGAGGAGCTGGGGAGCCCTGCTGGGGCCTGGCCCCTCCACCACAGACAGCGGGGCGGTCAGTGAACGCCTGCCCGGGGAGGCTCAGGACTTGTGCATTCCCCATACGGAGGCTTGGAGGGTGGCTGCGATGGGCGGAGGGAGGGTGCCACCTGGGACATCTCCGCAGGGCAGCTGCCAGAGCTCCTCCCAACGCTCTGATCTGCTCGACTTTGCTTATGGGGGGTGCCAGTGCCCCCAAAGTAAAGGGGGGGCTGGACCCACAGTGCTTGTGGTTGGCCAGGGAAGCAGGGCCCCAATGCCCCCGGGATGGGCTCTGAATAAGAACAGACAACAAGTCACAACCCAGCGACCCCAGTGCTGTCACACCCTCCCGCCAGCTCCAGTGCTGCCCCCCGACTGGCACGGAGCAGCCCCTCCCTGACTGCATGTGTAGCCCACACACGGTCTGGGGGTGGGGTGCTGTCCCATCCAGTGGCACCGCGACCACTTGAAGAGAGAGAGTTAAATGAGTCTGCGCTACAGCGCCGGCTACCAGTCAGTTGGCTTGTAGCTTATGCTGTAGCAGCGCCTGCACTAAGCTTGGGAGGTCCCCAGTTTGATCCTGCCCATCAACGACTGGGGTCTGTCGGTGTTACACAGGGACTGCCCACGGAGGCAGGCACACGCCTGTGTGTAGGGGGAGCTGAATCCAGCCCGTGGGGAGCATCTGGGATTACAGGGACCTGGGAGCCATTGGGAAGTGACAACACAAGGCCCCAAGTTTCTCATCTGCTGGCCTTCCCTGAGACCTGTGTTCGTTTTGTCTGAGGAGTCGCTCGCTGTGCTTTCCAAGGGCCAGTCAGTGACTTGTTCAGCAGCTCCTTGGGCTTAGAAGCCTGGAAAACCCTCTTCTCTAGCCCTGGGTCTGAGGGAGCGGAAGGGAAGGCAGCTCCCTTTGCACAGAGGATGTCAAAGCGCCCAGCTCTGGGCACCACACTGTGATGTTTGCTGAAGAGCCGGTAGGGGGGAGCCCACTCGTGTTATGTAAAGCGAGCCCCACGTGGGGTCTGCAAACATCTCTCAGCAGCAAGGGAGCCGATGTAACAAATGGGTCACGATGGAGCAGGGAGTTTCAAAGTGGGTCACACTGGGGGTGTGGCGCAGGCGGCGTTCGGCTCTCAAACAGGAGGGTTTAAAACACGCACAGCCATTTCCCCGCGTGCGGGGCGACACAACGAGGGGTTTGCAGAGTACACCAGAGAAACAACTCAACCCAACTGCACAAAGCCTCAATGCAGCCATTCCCCCGGGGAGTCCTGCAAACAAACATGCATTTCTTATCCCCCTGCCAACCCCCGCGCCAGGAAAAGCAGAGTTAAAGGGAAGTGGCTCGGCAAACTCTTTCCTCGCACCTGAAAGAGAAACAGAAAAGCTGGTTGAAAAAGGAAATGGAGAAAACTGGATATTACTCAGCATGTCCCTGGCCTGGTGATGCTCTGAACCAGCTGGGGAGAGACTGCCAGCTCCCACGGGGAAGGGGAAGGTTTGTTGAGACCAGAATTTAAACCTTTCAGCTGCTCCTGTCTCTATTAGCCCTCTGAGAGGAACAAATATCACTGTCATTTGTTTCCAGGTGGCCCAATATCCTGCTTCTTGCAATGCCCAGGACCTGGAAAACCCAACTGTGGCCATCTATAGCCATAGTCCATGGGTCCGGCAGAGCCCTGGCTAACTGCACGAGACTAGAAGCAATCGAGTCGGCAGCGCAGCCCGGGAGGGGGGGTTCCTGCCTGACCCCAGCAGCAGAGCCCTGGTGCATGTCATCCTAGCTGGTGGCACTGCAGATGCTAGCTGTATGCATTCAGTGTGCACACAGGCTGCAGCGCAGGGTGAGAAAGCCATTGCAAGGGCTGGAAGCTGAAAAGAGAGGAGCACGGCCTTTAACGAGATGGAACTTGTCTGCTCTGCATTAGCCAGGACTTCATCAGCGCTCAGGCAGGCCAGCAGTGCGGAGTAATGGCCAGTGAAAGGAGAAGGTGAAGAGGGAAGTGCAATCTCCCTAAGATTAAACAGGGAAAACGACAGGCAGCTGCCTCGGCATGCACCCACCCAGCTAAGTAGAAGACGAGGGGTGGAAGGGACCTTAGGAGATCATCTAGTCCAATCCCTGCTCAAAGCAGGACCAATCCCCAGATTCCTAAATAGCCCCCTCAAGGATTGAACTCACAACCCTTGGTTTAGCAGGCCAATGCTCAAACCACTGAGCTATCCCTCTCCCCCCCCATTGACCTTTCCTCCACATGATTTTATGGCAAGTTCTTTCTGCATTTCCTCGCAGCCGCCTCGCCTTGGTTCTTCCCCGTGAATTCAGTGATGGACTGACAGACGTCCTCCGTGCACCATGCAGACATGTCCTGGGTAGCAGGGCACCCTCCCACCCCCGGCACCCCCATTCCCATTCCCTCCTGGAGCGCTCTGTGGGTTAATGTTCAACCAGAGGGTGAATTTCTGGCGTCATCTCAGCACTGACCAGAGACATCACACGTAAGGCACCAACAGCTGCCAGCATCCCTGCCCCCCTGGAGCATGCACGGCGTCTGCACATCAGGTGCGGTTGAGGTAACGGAGCAGGCGGGGGACCGATGAGTGAGACATCCAGTGATGGCAGAAATGACCAATGAGCAGTGAGGACAGGGTGGCTGGGGCCCAATATTAAATATTTGTTCCTCTGGTAGGTGCTTACAGACAGTAATCAAGTCACCCCTTAACCCTCCCTTTGCTACGCTGGATGGAGCTCCTGGAGTCTCTCACTCTCAGGCAGGTTTTGTAACCCTTTAACCGTTCTCGCGGCTCTTCTCTGAGCCCTCTCCAATTCATCGGCCGCTTCCTCGCACTGTGGCCTGCAGAACGGGACAGGGGATTCCAGCCGCGGTCGCCCCAGTGCCGAACACAGGGATCCAATGACCTCTGCTAGGTGCAGCCACAACCAACCCAGCTGGGCAACCCGGCCTGGGCCAGCAGCAGGGAGCACACACCAGGGAACATCCCCGAGAGCGGCAGGGAGAGGAGCTAACAGGCCGTCCCCAGCCCGAGGTTCCCCGCTGAGCACGGCCCATGTGGCCTGCAGAGAGAAGAGGCTCTTCCCGTGCTGCCATCTCACCAACCAACCAGGCTGATTAGATGCACGTAAAGAGCTTAACTGGTCAAAGAGACGGGACATGACCACACTGCTACTGTGCCCGACAGCCACGCTGCCTCCCGCGGGGAGCCAGCCAGCTCCTACAAGCCCCGCAGAGAGGGCACTGGAAGTGCTCGCAGGGGGAGACCTGCAGGGCGGTGCCCTGACATGGCACTAGGGGGCGCGCTTCTGCTGGACTAGCTACTTTAAGGAGACATAAGAATGAGGTCTGGACCCTCGGTGTGTATCAAAGATCCCATGGCACAGGTGCTAGACTCATGCCCCGGGCACACTCCAGCTGGGGAAATGACACGTGCCCTGCCTAGAACTGAGGGTTGGGGGTCTCTATTTCCTCTCCTCACTGTCTGCAGGGCTGCTGAGTGCTGGCGGTCAGAGCTCGCCGCAGCCACGACCACGGGCAGCCCCCGAGCGGTGGACACAAGGGCACGGCCCAGCTTGCAGAGAGAAGCAAGAGCCACCGGCCCAGGGGAATTTCGCTCTGCAGCAGAGACCGACTCGCTGGAGCGGGATCAGCGCTCACCAGCATAGCTTTCGGGGAACCCTCCAGCAGCCCAGCACTGCCTGCCCGAGGGGAAAGTGTGACCTGCCATCCATGCAAGATCTAGCCCAACCCAGCCCGGCTTAGCCAGCGGGCCACGGCTCCCAGCACTAGGTGATGCAAACAGGGCGGCTGGAGCCTTGTGTTCTGGGTCCATACAGCGCCCGGCACAGCCCAACTAGCCCAAGTCAATGCTGCTCTAAGTGGGTACCAAGCCGGCTCCAGATCAGAAGAGTATCAAGGTACGCTTCCGGTCACCTTTGCACCCCACCTCCCCACTCTCGGGCCCCTTAGATCTCAAATTACTTCACCGGACTGTTGAGAGTTGCTTCCTGCTTCGCTGTTCAAACATGCACTTGAAGGCTCTCTGAAAAAAGAACTAGCAGCCCATTGGTAACCAGGAGAGATCCCACAGGCCAGTTGGCTTTCCCTTTACTGCTGCCACGTCCCCTGTCATGCACCCTACAGTGCAGCCAGGACATTGCTGGGCGAGTCCCCGCACATGCTGTCCTGGCAGCAATGCAGAGAGCGGGGAGCTGTGGAGCTCAGGAGGGGCATGACAATGGCCTCAGAGCAACAATGCGGACCCTGTGATGTTACCACACGCTTGCAGTGCGCCAAGTCTTGCAGTATTTGGTGTCTATCTTAAAGCCCCAGCTCCCGGAGTCATGGGATTCTGGGAGAGTCTCAGCTTCTGTTTTTAAAAAGAAAGTTTCTAGCCCTTGTGGTTGCAGCCTGGAAATGTGACCTGAGTGCACCCCGAGGCCTCTGAAACCAGAAAGCAAAGAACCCCCCCCCACATTAATTATTAGAATTGTTCAATCTCCCAATTGCAAGCCAATCCGGTGATTTGGGGGACCTGCCTAACACTAGGGGTTAGCTGTATTGCCCATTTATTCTTGTCTCTCCGGGCAGGCTGTCAGCAGAGAACTCCCCATTCCCTCCCCGGGTCACTAGTGACCCTGCAGATTGTTCCAGCCTGAAGGGTCAGAACAGCGCCCACTGTGTACGTCCCTCTTCTCATGCATTTCTGTGACTCTGTGCACCTCCCTCAGCCAGGGCTGGGAAAGCGGACGGTCAGTTTCACCGCCTGGCTCTCCTGCTGAGCTAGCACAGCGCTGGTGCCTTCGGCGTCCCGGCACTGAAAACAGAAGGGTTTGAACTGATCTTTGTTTTGTTTTCAGCCATAACATCATGTCTAGAACTTGGCTTCCGCAACACCTCTCTCAGTTCCAAGATCTGCACCTTGGGGCCGCTTCTTGCTGACGATGGGCCCGATTCTCCACTGCCAGGCCCCTTGTGTGTCCTTTACACCGCAGTGCAGGGTGGGTGCAGAACAGACGGGCAGTGTCGGACACTGGTTTGGCACAAGGAGCAAGAGGATGGCACGCCAGGCCCAACGGCGGCAATGCAGAAATCTCCAGGGCTCGGTGGTTTTGGTTGTAATTAGACACGCTCTTTAAATGTTTAGCATGGCTCTTAATTAGGAGAAGCTCCAGGAGCCCAAGTATTTGCTGTGCTGGGCAGCCCGCGACACACACCGATGCAGTCTAGTCGAGGGGCTGCCTGCCTGGCATTCAGATGAGTGGCTGGCACTGCGTGTACCGGGCAGCTGCTGCGGTAGACACAGCGCTAGGCTGCCTGGCAGCAGATGGGGAGGAAAGGACGCAGAGAGTCAAACCAGCAAGGAACAAATCGGGGTCCACACACCTACACTCAGCTGGTCCCACTGAGCCAGCGGACCCATGGCAGAAGACAGCCCCACCTGTGTCATCAAACGGACTCAGAACACCAGCTCTGCCCAGGACCCCCTGCACCCCATAGCCCTCTCCACCCAACGACTCCCCGTGACCCTGCTGCCTCTGGGCAGCAGCTTGACAGGGAACCCCAACAGCTGTACCTAAGACCTCAATTGTAGCAGGCAGTGCACGCTAGCGCCTCCAGCTGGCTACAGTGGGCTGTTTCCCACCATGGCGCTTTGACCACCCGTTGCAAGACGGGGGTTTGGCGCCTGGTGGAGACAGAAAGAGGAGAGCGTTCTGCGGGGATCCCCCCCTCAGGCCCTGCCTGCAGAAGCGTGTCGGGGTTCTTTATAGGGCAGAGCACTGATGACTGAATGGCCCGAGGGTGGGGACCGCTCACGGCAGCCACCCTCCCGCTAGGAAGTTCTGCAGCCCGAAGGACCATTCGGGACGTGCGCCCCACATGGGCGGGGAGTGACCGTCACACATCCATCATGCCACACTCACGCCACAGCAGCTCTGGAAAGGAAAGCGGGGGTTGGGCAGACACACCTGCTCGCACACGCACCAGAGCAAGCCGAGGGGGAGGGGAAGGCAACCCAAAAAACGAACACAAACCAAATGAAAACCCATGAAGCGAGCAGTGAACTACCTGGTCCATAAGGCAGCTCCTCTGCAGTGCTATGGGAGAGCCTGTGATAGCCAAAGGAACTGAAAAGAGGCTGATGGGAATGTGGTGGAGGAGGTGGAGGTGGAGGCAAGAAATGGAACGGATGGGACGAGGAGTCACCGTTAAGCACAGCCGCCCTGGGCGCAGGGAGCGGGATCTTTTGGTAGTGGTGGGGAATGGTGACTGCGCCCCACGGACCTGCTAATAAAAACATAACAAGAGACAAAATGAAAAAGAAGCAAATAATCAAGAGACACGTAAAGCCACCAAAACCAACTGGCCAAAACGAAAGCAAAACCAAGCCAGGAAGCAACCTGAGCGCAGTGCCACATCACACCCCGACCCCTCGGGAATCCAGGGACTGGACCCAACCCCCGAGAGCAGATTCCAGCTCCCTGCCAGGAGAGCTCCCCAGTGCCGGCTGGCTGGAAACCAACAGGCCACAGGACTTCCCGGCAGCCTCTCTCCAAACACACATGGAGCAGCCGTGCCTGGGCCACGCGGTCGCTAGCTGGCAGAGACCAGAACCCGCTGGGCTGAGCACTCTGCCCCTTGGCTACAGGACGGGCCACGAGCGCCAGCAGGGCCCGAGGCTCAGGGGGACCCTCAGCTTGCCCTTGACGCGTGCATGACCTTGCAACCAGTGGGGGGCAGCGGTGTGCGGACTCCCACTAGCACCTCCCAGCCGGAGCCGGGGTAGCAAATCACTCACGCTGAGCCCAGCACCGTCCCTGGGAGCGACACCAACCCACCCTCCAGAGCGGGGCACGGCCGTCACCACGGGCCAAGGGGCTTGCACACTCCCCGCCCTCCTGCTGGGCACACCCAGGGACAGCCAGCGACTGGGGCAGGCAAGACTCCAGATCCCGCACAAGCAGGCGGCAGCCTGGCCCGTCACAGCCCGACACACACTCTGGGGCCAGCAAAAGCCACCTGATCACGCCCCTCCGCCCCCATTCACACCCCAGGAAGAACTGTCCCCCCTCCGCTCCCTGCACAAACGCCCCAGCCCCTGGCCTCCTGGGCCAGCCATTAAAGCTGATGTGTTTTCCATCCTTTGGGAGCAGGTCTCAGTGCTCGAGGTAGGGGGGGCCCATTTGCCTCTTTCGTCACAGCCAGGGGAGGCACTTGGAGGACAGAGAGGGCGCTTTGAGCAGGGCACGAAGGCTCCAGCAATGTATGGAGCACCGAGGCCTTGACCTCACCATAAACATGCAGCCCCCAAGGCTGCCGTAGGACCCCGGCAGCTGCCACTCCAAGGCCCTGGCTGGCCCCCAGGCTCAGAGCCCAGAATGGAACGTCGAGAGGACGAAGATTTACAGAGCCAACGGGATGACTTTCCTCACAGTGCCAAATGAAAACCACCCACAATGGCCATAGCTCTCCGCACTGAGCGGGACGGATCTGCGTCTCTGCCAGGGAAACGGCCCCCCGAGCTATGGCTGGGGGGGTCTCATTGCTTTGAGGAACCCGCCTGCTTTCTGCAGCTTGTCAAACTAGAGACAAATCTCCTGTCCAGCCGCCGAAGGGACCGGGGTCTCCCCGATCTGCAGTGATAACCCCACCTCTGGCACAAGCTGATAAGAACGAAAGGTGACCCATGTCTGGCTTGTTTCAGCTCTAACGTGAAGGCTGCCGCCCCCTGGACTAAGACCCCACAGTGACCGCGGAGCCAGGTTAGAACTCGACAGCAGATGGGATCCAGTCAAAACGTCGCTGGACGCCACCCCAAGGACCGTGTCACTGCGCCAAGCCCGGGCCCGCTCCCTGCAGCCATCCTAGGATCCCGCTCCCAGGATGGTGCAGGACACTGACAGCATAACCCTGGCCCTGCAGCTCCATGCTGTGGACAGAACTAAATTCTAGAGGGGGCCAGTGAAGC
>NC_048307.1:3135519-3182086 GCF_013100865.1 Trachemys scripta elegans | reverse complement strand
GCCGGACGCTGAGCCGAGCAATCCAGGCTGCAAGGGGCCACGGGCAAGGCCTTGCTCAGCCCCTCCCAGCCAGGCGTATCAAGAGAAAGCAGGACAGGCGCTGACCTACTTGCTTCTGTAAACAACCCAGAATCCTCTGCGCCACTACGATGTTCTCCTGCTGCCTGCGTCCCACAGCGCACAGCTCCTTACCCGGGAGGAGGGGTCTGGGCAACCGGCTGCCCAGGGGTGCTGCTCGCTGGAGGGGGAGTCGAGGGAAACCGTTAGCTAGAGCGCAAGGGCTGAATCCGGAGCAGGGACCGTGCAGGGAGCACCCCGGGGGCTCTGGCAGCACTAACACTAGCAGGTCCCGGCTCAGCCCCTGTGTTGCCTCGAACAGCCTGAGCGTGTTCATGGGACATGCCTGGCAGGCCCAGGGCAGGCCCAGAGAACCCAGGCTCAGCTGCGCTGTCTCCGGGAAGCCCCTTCGTTCCACGCGGGAGACTGTGTCTGTGCCCACCGTGTTCGTAGCTCTCTCTCTGCAGCCTGCAGGGCTGGCCGGGGTGACAGGCTGTGCATGCCATGCCGAGCTCTCCCAGCGCTGCAGCAAGCAAACAGCCCTGCCTGGCCATGCTGGGGATCTGTGGGGCGAGCCAAGCCAGCACCCCACGCCGTGCACTGCACCCTCGCCCTACACTACACGAGTGGCTGGATGCCGGGTCCAAGGTAACCAGCACAGCGAGAGGAACGCAGGGGACAGGATGCTGTCAGCACGCCCCAGCTGTGGGCCAATGGGCCTGGCATGCCATGTGGGGAAATACCGCCCGCCCCACTGGCCAGGGCTATCGCGGGTCGGCTGCCTGGTACTGCACGCTGGATCCCCATTGCAATGGTGCTGCCATTGTCCATCACCGCCTGGAGGGCAATAACCCCTCCAGCTCTCTCTCTCCTTGCCATTGTCTATGGCACACAATTTTAACAGTGAGGTTAGCCACTGGAACACTTCAGGGGGCGGCTCCATCTCTCAATCAAGACCGGACGTCGGTCTCTCTCTACGGGATCTACCCGCACAGAAGTTCTGAGCTCAAAGCAGGACTCACGGGGGAGATCTAGAGCCATTCTGAACATACGGGCCCCCTCTGGCCTTCCCGTCACTGAGTCTATTCTCCCGACCGTCCCCCTGCAGAAGGGAGACGGCCACGGAGCAGGGAGCGGGGGCACCACAGAACTGAGCTGTAACCAGCAACACGGGCGCCCCTACGGCTGGAATAGCGGGTCCCAACAGTGACCGTGCTCAGCTGCATGATTCCAGATACACGCCCCAGAAATGGCAGCCGCTCCCACCCTGCTCCTTTGGAAACCTCCACCACGGAGCCTTTGCTCTCCTGCAGCCCAGCCCAGCCCCACTGCCTGCTGGGAGCTGATGGGCTCCTGCCGTGCAGGGGAAAGCCAGGGCCCCCCAGCAGGTGAGCAGGGCCGACGTTCCCCTTCTCATCTGGAGGGGTCTCCCCTCTCCCCCACCCTGGAGCATCCCACCTAATCCAGCCTGGCGGGCTTTTGATTTCATTTTTAATGAAAATGCCAGTAACTTCTGCAGGGAGCGCGGGCGCTAATCCGGCCAGCTCGGGAGCGTTGCAGAGCAGGGCGGCTTCGAGCGAGGAGGGCCCCCCACAGGAAGGAGCAGGGCATTGCTGCCCAGTAGTGCTGGCAGACGGGAACTCATCTACGAACGTGCCACCCGCCCCCGGTGCCTGGCGTCGCGGCGTGCCGGGGCACTGCAGCTGGGCAGTACCGTCACATCCATTTCACAGCTGGCAAAACCCACGTACAGAGAGGGGGGGGGGATCTGCCTAGGGTCACCCAGCCAGTCTGCAGGAGAGCTGGGAAAGAATCCAGGAGTCCCAACACCCAGCCCA
Organism: Trachemys scripta elegans; assembly: GCF_013100865.1. Taxonomy (NCBI): domain Eukaryota; kingdom Metazoa; phylum Chordata; order Testudines; family Emydidae; genus Trachemys; species Trachemys scripta. The sequence continues at coordinate 3,180,191 of NC_048307.1, read as the reverse complement.
GCTCTAACCACTAGACAATGGTGCACTTGACAAGAACCCTGCTCCTCTCTGCCATGCATTACAGCAAAGGGACGATCTCAAACCTCCAGTCCAAACGGCAAGCCGGACCCTGCCCTAGCCCGCAGACTGACCGTGCGCCGGCCCATTAGCAGGGAGCGCGGCAGGCGCTGGGACACAGCAGTGACAAGGTTGGTGCGACGCGAGAGCTGGACGTGACATTTCCCATTCACCTCCCGCTGGGTTCCTGCCTCTGCGTATCCCTACAGCTGCCCTGAATGCCCCCGGGCTGCTTGCGGGAGTGCCGCCCTCCCCTCCGACACAGCGAGAACTGTCCCGAGCTCCCTGCCCATTCACTGCAGCACAGGACGGCCTCAGATCTGCCTCCAACCCCAGCCAAGCCCAGGGTCTGGGTGTCCCATGGCTGAATCCCTCTGGAGAGCCACCCAGCACCTGAGCCTCTGGTTCCCCCGACCAGATAGGGAGCAAAGCACGGCGGTGGGCACAGAGCGGGGCAGCCAGCCAGGATCCGTGGCCACGCGACCACTGGGGGGCGCTCTGGCTCCTCCGGAGGCTCAGGGGTTCAATCCCCCGCTACTGGCGACCCACCGAGGGGCCTGTAGGACTAATAATCCAGAGGCCACGAGAGACCCGGATAGCAACACCGGGCCGTGTCATTCACATGGGAGGCAGGTGCTGTGCCAGCCCAGCGTTTGCCCAGCCACAGCAGACTGCCCTAGGGAGGGGATCGTGCCTGGGGGGGGGGTGTGCAGGGGAGCTGCCCACGAGGCCAATCACTAGGAAGGGGCGAAGGGAATCAAAAGGAACCAAAGCACCTCAATGGGAACCCCTGCCCGGAACCCACCCAACTCCCTGATTGAGTTCTCCAGCGGTGCCTGCCCACGCCCCCCGGGACTGCAGCTGGGCCCAGGTCTGCCTCAGTGCTCTCCCCGCCCTGCCACCCCCCAGCAGCCATTCGCTCATCCCACGCGGCTCAGGCAGGCTGCAGAGCAGCCTCGGCAGTGCTCTCATCTCTCCTGCCTCTCTGATGCAGAGCACGGCAGGCTGGGAAAGCCCCGCTAGGTCACGCAGCCCCCAGGGAGCCAGCCCAGGGCCCTTGCTGCCAGCAGAGCCCACAGCCAAAGGCAGGGGGAGGGGGAAGTGAAGAAGCCGGCTTTTGCAGCTATTCATTTTCTTTTCAGCTCCGGCTTCCCAGCGTCTCTGTTGGCCCTGACTGCTCCAGGCAAACCTGTGTGCGCGGCTCTCAAAGGGTTTGGAGTTACCTGGCAAAGGCAGAACAGATTGCGTCTGTTCAGCTCCAAGGGAGGAGAGAGAAACCCAATGTACCAGCTTCTGTGCTGCTGTCAGGGCAGGCCTGCCTCTCTGAGCCGCTCGCTGGCCAGCTTTCAGGGCTGGGGCTGGCCCGCTGGGCTGGGGGAGATGGGCACAACCATGGCCATGAGCTCTTTGCCGTCTGCACGAAGCCCAGACTCATGCAGAAACCACCGTTTGTCCCTAGGGAGCTCACGGCGAAGGCTTGGGGCATTTCCCTAAAGCCCCGCGGGAGATCCCAGATCCACCCAGCCTGTAGAGGGCTTTGGAGGATGGGGTGAGCGTGTCTCTGGGCCGTGGGGCTGTCCGGGGCTGTGTGTTCAGCCAGAAAAAAAATTAGCTCTGAAAGGTGGTTTTGGAAACGGCTGCCCGCCCCGCAGGGCTCCAGCTCCCCGGCGCATGCTGCCATCCCAGGCCCCACAGCCACTTGGGGCTACCTCCCGCCAGGTCCTCCGCCCCGACAGGGCACTGCGATCTCAGAGAGGTATATGGGGGAGGAAGCAGAGAACAGGGGCAACAGGCAGCCCTGAGCACTGGCCTTCGAGCCTCTGGATTTACATGCCCCTGCCCAGCAGCACTGCCTAGGCCCGTGTGCGCACTGCGGCCTGTGGTGCTGCCTGGCACTGTCCGTGGGCGCGCCCTGCCCAGCAGCACTGCCTAGGCCTGCGTGATGTGGCCGAAGGTCCAGCTCGGGAGCTGCCGGGACTCAAAGGGAGCCAACCCAGAAGCTGTTAATTGAGAGGAATCCGTGTCCTGTGGAGGCATCTCTCTGTCCCCGCAGCCACTCAGCCTCTGCTCGGAGCGGGAACAGCAGGGCCCGGAGCAACAGGAACCATGTTTGTTCTACAGCGTAATGAGACCGAGCCAGGAGCGCGAGGGAGAGTGTCTCCTCCCCGCGCCCGCAAGTCCAGAGCGCCCCCAAGCCAGCCTGGCGCAGTCAGCCAGGGGTATCGCCTGGCCCTTCCCCTGGCCTGAGCTCCGGGCTCTGCACTCCCCCTTCCTTTCCAGCTGGTTGCCTCTAACATCTGGGGCCCAGCATCCCCCCGCTAGCGGGGTCACTGAAGGCTGCGGGCGGAACACAGACCCCTGCCTACAAAATACCCCCGGTCCCTTTCTGATGGAGTTACTGGTGACTGTGCAGCTGGCCTCGGGCCGACTGCGAGGCCAGGCGGGTTTGCGCTGTTATTTACAGGGAACCTTTAATCTTGAAAACTGCCTCGGAGCATAGGCGCCGACTCCGTGGGTGCTCCGGGACAGGAGCACCCACGGGGGGAAATCAGTGAGTGCTCTGCACCCACCGGCAGTCAAGCTCCCTGCCCCGCCCCACCTCCTCCCCTGAGCGCACCACGTATCCCTGCTCCTCCGCCTACCTCCCAGCACTTGCCCCCACCAAACAGCTGTAGCAAGCTCCAGGAGGGAGCGGGGAGAAGCAGGAACGTGGCACGCTCAGGGGAGGAGGCGGGGCCAGGGCGGGGATTTGGGGAAGGAGTCGAATAGGGGCAGGGAGGGGGTGGAGTCAGGGCGGGGACTCTGGGGAAGGGGTTAGAATGGGGGTGGAATTGGGGTGGGGACTCTGGGGAAGGGGTTAGAATGGGGGTGGAATTGGGGTGGGGACTCTGGGGAAGGGGTTAGAAGGGGGTGGGGGGGGTGGAGTCAGGGCGGGGACTCTGGGGAAGGGTTAGAATGGGGGTGGAGTCGGGGTGGGGACTCTGGGGAAGGGGTTAGAATGGGGGTGGGAGAGGGGAGTCAGGACAGGGACTCTGGGGAAGGGGTGAGAGGGGGGGGGGAGGTGGGGGGGGGGGGGTGGGGCAGGGGTGGAGTGGGGGCGGGCCCGGGGCAGAGTGGGGTCACACACCCACCGGCACGAGCAGAAGTCGGCGCCTAGGCCTCGGAGGAAGCCGGGCCTAGAGAGGAGCGCGCCGGGGTGGAGACAGAACACCTGGGCTCTAGTCTGATTTTAGACTAAGCTTTTGGGGATAGAGGCCGTGTCTTCCCAGGTGTGCGTTGCCCCTAGCCCAGGCGGGGTTCCCACGGGGGGCAGCCCCAATTTGTGGAACTGCAGCTTGCTCTAGCCCAGGGCTTTGGAGCCAGCCAGCGGCCAGGGGCTGGTTTCAAGAGCAGTTTAGGCAGCGCTGGTGTGACTCCTCTGCATCCCGTGCCCATTTTCCAGACCACGCAGGCCCGGTCTGAGGGAAACACGGCAGAGCATTAACTCCAACCCACGGGACTGGCTTTTTGTCCCACCGGTGTCTGCAAAACTGATTTGGCACGAATCACGCGGCCATTCCACTGAGGCCCATTAGATACAAGGCCCCACACCAGGCAGTGCTCCCCTCTGCCATCCACTGAAAGTTCAGGGGACACAGTGCCAGCTAGGGAGTCTGTCTGGGGCTAACATGGAAACTAGCTTTTCCCCCCGGCTGCTCGAAGGCAACAAATAGCAACCCCGTTTCCCAGAGCAACCCATGAAAGCAAAGCCGCTGGGCAGAGAGGTCCTAACACTGGGGTGCTCAGCGCGTGGGGAGTGGACGCTGCAGAACCAGATGAAGCCTCCTCCCTCTCCCGAACTCTGAGACATCTCAGAGCTGGGCTTGGCAAAAAAGAAGAGGCCCTTGTCAACCAAGGGGGAAAACGCGGGTGCCAACAGACCATAGAGAGCAATTCACTCACAGAGCAGCCTGTTTTCATCATGGAGCTTGGAGGGCTCTCAGACACCTGAGATACTCTTCTGCTAGCTCCATCCAAGCGGCAAGCACCCCCCCATTCACACACTCAGCTGGGCACCGGGGCATGCAGGTGGCACCGACTTACCCATCAGTGTCTTGGAAGTTGACGTTGACTTTCTTTGCCGACCCGAGGAGCTCTGGGGGAGAGAGAAAGCAAGCGTTAACCAAGTGACAAACAGAGACGTTCACCCAAGCTCTGACAAATGGCACTTTTTCCCTTGCTTTGTAAAAGCCGTTTGACGCTAATTTAAGGGCCCCTGCAGACCCACGGAACGGGGACAGCCCTGAAAGCAGCAGGGGAGACTCGATCCTGCCTCGGAGGGACCCCACCCTGGGATGGGACATGGCCCATGCAGAGAATCCCAGCAAAGGGCCCAGCCACGGCCAGCTGTGGGGGGGATTTCAGGACGTGGGCACTTTACCACCAGGAACTGGGCCGGGATGCCCAGTTCATCTGCCGTGTGCCACCAGGCTGGGCAGGATTCGAATCAGCACCTCACCAGAGAGTCGCGCCAGAGCTCAGGCCTCTAAGCCAGCCAGACTTCCGTGGGCTCTGGCTCAGGGCCTGCACGGCCTACAGTGTCCATTTCCGTCACGTCAGGGCACAAGGAATTGGGGACGGGAGGGGGCGTTACAGCCCAGAGGGCTGGCTGGGCATCACCCCCTGCTCTGACAATGTCAGGGTTCCCAGGCAGCCCAGGCCGGGGCCCACGCAGATGAGGACTGGCAGGATTTTGTGCTGTCAGAACCCTTCCTTTCCCACCGCAGCCAGGTCTCCTCGAGCCCAGGAAAGAGCAGAGGGAGACCAAGGCCTCGGCAAAGCACAGGCCCCCACGAATAATCCCATCGCATGGCTCGGGGTTACTCCCCCCCGGAAGGGCTTTGCAGAGTCTGGGGTTAGAAAAGTGGGTTAAACCCACAGGCACACAAATCTGTGATGGGTGCCACTGGCTAGGGGTGGCCACGCTGCCCAGGAGTGCTGGGACGAGGAGCGAGACACGCTGGCATTGTGTATTTCAGCCCCCTCAACCCTCCCTGCCCTGGGGAAATGAGCTGTACTGGTAACAGCACAGCTCCACCAGGATAACTGCGTCTGCACTAAATTAAATAAATTAATGGAGATGTCCTATCTCCTAGAACTGGAAGGGACCTTGAAAGTCATCGAGTCTAGCCCCCTGCCTTCACTAGCAGGACCAAGGGGCTTCTGCCGGCACCACGGTTGCTCAGGGTCTCACCTCTGCACATGCTTGGCCGGGATGAGTGTATCACAGCCCCTTACATCTCTGGAGAGGAGAACAAAGCACCTTCCCCAGGAATTTCTACCTTCATCCTCCCCTGAAATGCAACTACCTCTGGGCGAGACACAGCATTGTCAGCTCTTGGGATTATCTCGTGGTACACAGTGTTTCTTTCTTACTGCCCCAGCTCCTGGAGTCATGTTATTTTGACAGAATTTCAGCTTTAATTATTAACAACAACAAAAGTTACGTTTCTGGCATGGTCACCAAGGAAGCCGGAAAACATGATCCCTAAAGGCTCAATGCCCAGAAAAAACGAGAACCCAAAACTTGATATTTTTTAAAATCACGCGATTTGGGGGCCAATCTCATGACTCTTTGGGGCCTGAATCACTTTTTTTTTTTAATGCTTGGGGTTGATCCACCTGGAAGTGGGGCAGCGATAGAAGAGTGCTCAGAAAACTACACAGGACAGGTGCAGTGACGGGGACAGCACGCACTGCGAGAGTCCCACGAGGCAGCATGCAGGGACCCGGGGCTTAGCGCCCCTGCTGCACAAAATGGGCCATGGGGACAGGAGCTTGATGCCCACGATTGACCCGTTCTCTGGAAGGCTGCTGCCCCTCACACACACCGGGGCGCTGGGTGCAGTGGCTTGGGAAGAAGAGCGCCCCCTACTGAGTTATCACCACGCCCCCCAGTGCCCTGGCCTCTGCTCGGAGCTCTCCCGCTGAGCTGCCCCACGCCCGCCGGGCGAGCGGGAGAGCGGAGAGCCCGACTGAAGGATCGCTGTTAACAAGCTGCACCATCAGAGCCTCAATAAATCAAGGCGAGACGCTCGAGGAAGGGAAAGGAGGGGAGCGAACTGCGAGTCTATCACCTTCTACGGCTGTTCCTGCCTCACCCCTTACCCTTGGGGTCAGCGTCATGGGGCAGCCAGACCTCACCCACTCTGAACCCTCCCCTGAACACACACGCATGCACCAGTGCTTGTGTTTCCAGCAGGAGAGGCAGGGAAGGCCGCTGCACTCTGGCAGGCTTGCCCGTTTCTCCCAGGTGCCCCTCGTGCCCCAGGCCATGCTGTGCAGGACTTTCCCGCAGGCATCTTCTCCTGTCTCTCCTTGTGCTGTCAGGGTGCAGGGGCCTCCCCCACCTCCCTGGAGCCTCCCTCTGTGCCGAGCCACTCTCCGGGCTCAGGAGGCTGGGGACGCTCGGTGGAGCACACATCTGCAGCACGTCCCTTTGGAGAAAGAAGGGGCAGCTCAGTGTGACACCTGGCAGGCAGCCGCAGATTACACGGGGAGGGCAGGGGAGTCTGAGAGGAGCCCGTTCCTTCCCTCGGTGCAGGCCTGGCCTCCTCCAGCAGCTCCCCAAAGCCCAGCGGCTGGGCTGCTCCGCGCTCTGCCATCACTCGTCGCCCCGGTGGGATCGCAGAAGTGTGTGGGGGGGGGATTACGCTCCACCTGCTGGAGTTGGGCCCAAGTGCCGGGAAAGCAGCACAGGCCATATCAGGACAAAGAGAACGGAGCTTTCCAGCAACCGGTCTCCGTCCCTCCGTCTGCAACGCCAGGCCGCGGGCCCCTAGCAGCCAGGAGACCTGGGCAGCCACTGAGGCAGCTTCCAGAGCCCGGGGCTTGGCAAGCAACCCTGCAGTGCCCAGGCATGAAACCAGGCGCCATCTTCCTCTCTCCCGCCCGCCCCATCGGCTGCTGTCCTGGCTGCACCGCCGGTGGGCCTCTGCCCCAGATCCCTGCCCCAATCTCGGCAGGGTCCTGCCTCTGCGACCCGCTGCTTCAGAGCAAGGTGAGATATTCTCTGACCCCCCGATCCAACTGGGCGAGGGGCAGGGTGTTCTCCCAATGCCTGCAGGAGCCCCAGCTCAGATCCATGAGACATGCAGCCCCGATAGCAGAGACAATGCCGGAGACAGCTCCCTATTAGGGCTTTGCTGGGGCGAGTCTGCTCTGCGACCACCGCTGCCGATGCCCGATTTGTTCACCTTTCCCATTCACCACGTGTCACACCGGAGTAGATGGACCAATAGTGTCCTCTGACATGGGAGGAGGCCGGATCCTGGAGCAGGCCGACCTATGGCATGGTCTGATCACGGAGGTGGGATGCTGGACTCCAGGGGCCCAGGTGTGACTTGAGGTCATGGTCCCTCTAGGCCAGCAGCCCTACCGAAGTCTGTGACCCCGCTCAGCAGGAAGCGTGATACTGCCCTAGCCAGGGAAATGATCTGGGGACAGTCCCCATCAGGGGGCGACAGTAAACCGGGCTGCGTGCTCAGAGGGCTAAAGGGGCCTGCCCCGGCCAGGCACTCGGAAGGGCTAAATGGATCCAGTGAGGGGAGACCTGCTCAGCCAGAGCGATGACACCGCCACCGCCCAACCATCTGCGGCCCCCAGCCACTCCCACTCCGGCACAAGCCAGAGCCCTGTGCGATCAACACACACCACTGCCGCTTCCGCCATGCTCCCCCTGCCACCGGGGGCCTCACAGCTGGGCCGGCTTCACCCCCACTAGGGCAGGACCGTTCCCTGTGTCAGATTCCCCCCAGCGCTCTCTCCAGCCCAGCATCACTCGGTTCCAGCAACGAATCCTCCCCGGCGAACACAGCCGACAGCCGGGCCCTGCCCGACCCGAGAGCGTGGGCCCTGCCCAACGCCAAGTCCCCTGCTCTCCCCAGGGCACAGCGGCTGCCCCGGGCAGCTCCCTTCCGCTTCTCCAGAGCCGCAGCCTTTGACGGCGCTTGGCGATTGCTCCCCCTTCGGCAGCACCCAGCCCCTGCTCCTGCCGGCTGAGAAAACACGCGGCCCCTTCGGCAGATAGTGGTGCGCCCTTCCCCGGTGCCACCCTTTATTCCAGCTGGAAACAAGGCAGCCACAGGTCGCAGGGAGGCTGGCGCTATGTGGAGCTGTTCTTACATCAGGCTGGAAAGTTGGCAGTGCCCTGCTGGCTGCGTCCCAAAGGTGAGCGGCTCCCTGCATCCCAGCAGCCGAGCGCTGAGCAAGACGACAGGCTCACCTGGGGACGCCCTCTCCCCCAGTGCCCACCTAGGCCCTACACGCCCATCGTGTGCCGAGATGGCTGTGAGAGCTCCCTGCAGCCAGCACCGTCCCACCCAGGAACCAGGGGACAAGGAGCAAGAGGGGTCAGGTCTCTCCTGGTCCTGAATCCACTAATGTTTTGCCCAGCCCCAGACACTGGAGCACTTTGCAGCTGCTGACTGGCCACAGCCCCCCCACATACCCTGCACCTGTAGGGCGAGGGAGCATCTCCTGCATCCTGGGTGCAGGCAGACAGCCGTCTCTGCTGCTGACGGAGGGCCCCCTAGGGTCCTAGGCCCCAGATCTCCAGCGCTGGAGGAGATATCGAAGAGGGGCCGAGAGGAACGTTTAGAACTGGATGCCTTGGCAGGCAGCCCAGCATCTGCCCGAAGTATCTGTTCTGACGTGGAGAAGAAGTGACTTTAAAAACTAAATTCAGGCTGAAAAAGCACATACAAGAGTAGCTGGAGCCAAGGGAAATGAACACAAAGGCGGCTCGATCTCCTTCATCTTTGTTCCTTCTTTTTTTTTTTTTTTGTCTGGTTTGGCAAATTCTGTATGAAAAGACCGAAATGTGGACAGTTTCACACCTTACGTCACACTCGGTTAGAAGTCACTTAGCCCCAGGGCCGACGGGGGGGGTGGGGAGGAGCTGGTACAAATTACCGGGGCCCGGCAGTCCAGAAGGAGGCCCAAGGCCTGGCTTCTCCGGCTTCGTCGGCCCTGTTTAGCCAGTCCGCCCTTGTTGGGGGACCCAAAAAAAAATTTTCACCGGGGCCCGAACCCACTCTCAGCGGCCCTGTTTAGTCCCTCGGCACTACCTAAGGACAATGTTTGCTGATGCTATCCGGCCCAAACAGAGCTCAGTGGGATTCCCGGTGGTTGGGCGAAACAGTTCCCTGGGAGACATCCCAGTTAAACAGAGTTCCAAAGGAAGTGGGTCCCCGACAAGGCGGTGCACGCAGTAAATAGCGACACCAGCTGGGCTCTTATTGACGCCATCCCTTGACACGCAGACCAGGGAGAACACAACAGCCTTGAAAGGTGACAAGTACAAAGATGGATAGAACATATTATCACGGAACAAAATCAGTGATTAGCCTGCAGAACTCTCTGCTGTATAGCACGATTGAGGCAAGTAGGTTTCGATATTTATACTGATAAGATCAGCATCTGTAACACACTAAGTAGGGTACCAATTTTAAGAGCTCACTCCTCGTACTACAGGGTGAAGATGCTCAACAGCCAAGTACAGGAAGCAATCTTCTGCCTAGTGCAGGATCACACTATCAGCTGGACTGGGGGATTTTTATCCTTCCTCGGAAGCATCAGGAATTGGCCTCCATTGGAGAGTGGTTTCTGAGGAGCTGGCCCATCGGCCTGTGCTGGCAGAGAGGAAGGAGGCTGGAGCGTACGGACCATTGCTCTGTTCCGGTACAGGAACTCTTATGTTCCTAACAGCTGCGTCTGTTTTTCAGCAGAGACCAGAATGCAGCTGAAATTGACAATGAAGAATTAAGAGACTCCTTGAGCAGGCAGAGAGGCAGGAGACAGGATAAATGGAAGCAACAGTGAGGGATTTGGTACCGTCAGAGCAACTGAGTTAAAACCAGTGGCTGTAATGGATGCATGGCCATCACAGGGTGCCTGGCCCTGTGATTAAAGCGGGTTCAGCTCCCCTGCACCAGAGCAGGGGCTCCCAGTGGGGTTAGTTAAGAGGGAAGGGCAGCACCTGGACACCATAAAAGATCTGGAAGAGACCCAGTGAGAGGCAGGGTGGGAATGGGGAGATGTTTGGGGATTTCAATTTTCAGTCGCTAGCCAAAGGGAATGAACGTCACTAGAAGCAAGATGAAAGATGAGTGTAATTCAGATCTTTATGGAGAACAGGTGCATGTCATTAACAGGTTTACATTTCTGGGCGCACTGTTTGACAATAAACTTACTTGGAAGGGTCACACAGAAAAGTTTTACAAACAAATGTAAGGGTAGGCTTAATCTATTTACAAGCATTGCTGGGATTAACCAGGGAGCAGATAAGAAAGTACTGATAATGCTGTATACAGCGTTAATAAGATCAGGCGTAGATTATGAGCGTCAAGCCTTTAATTCTGCATCCAGACCAGGGCTTTAGAAGTTTGAGTCAATTCAAGACCCAAGCGCTACGAATTGCATGTCGTGCATTGTTATGACACCACTGTGTGTAACACCGGTAGCTATTTGAGAAATGCCTATCAGTTTAAGAATGGAAATGTTAGGTCTGGCATTTTGGGTTAAACTCAAGGGAAACACGGCAGATAAGAATTGTGGACAAACATATGATGAATGTTGGGAATTATGCAGCAGGAACGTAGGCTGACACAAAGTCCCTCATGCTGTTTGGGTTAAAATCTAGGTAAAAGACTGAAGCGAAAAGGAAAGTCTAGAAGAGATTAAGATCGATAGCTCTGGGGCTGTAATTTATACCTGGCAAATCATCTTTCTGGATGTGGATTTAGAATTGTAGAATAAAATAAAGGGAAAGACAAAGTCATTCTATATGACAGATAAGGTTTAAAAAGACCAGGTGGATGAGGTAATATCTTTTATTGGACCAATTTACGATAAAGTTTATGAGTTTATATATGGTAAATGGAGTCACCAGTGCACAATATATTCTGACAGATCTAAAGATGGGGAAGAAAAGGTAGAGTGGGAGCAGCCTTTTGACCCCTGAGACTGGAGTTAAGAAATCTAAAAGAATATCTAATTTTGCAGCCACGCTAACTGGTGAATTGGTGGGAATCACGTTAGCGCTAAACTGGATATGGGACGTATGGCCTACCGCAGCTATTCTCTCTTTGGATTCATCATCAGGTATACTGCCGGCAAGTAAAAGGGGTATAACAAAAAGCCAGAGTGATCTAATAAATGAAATATTGTGTTTGGCAACAGAGTTAGCACACTCAGATAGGGTGACCAGATGTCCCGATTTTATAGGGACAGTCCCAATTTTTGGGTCTTTTTTTTTATATAGGCTCCTATTCCCCTCCACCCCCTGTCCTGATTTTTCACACTTGCTGTCTGGTCACCCTACGCTCAGGTGCGAACAGAGCACTAGCATGGATTCCAGCACCTGCTGGACCCCCATGGCAATGAAATGGCGGATGAGAAGCGAACAACGTTTTAAAACATGGAGAAACGGAGTAAAGATTCCTTTGAGCAAGTAGGAATTTCAAAGTTTAGTTAAAAGGGATTGAAAGAGGAACAGCAGGAATTGTGGGCCATGGAGAAACGTGGAAGAACATTCTATGAAGTGTGCCCCATACTAGAAGATAACGAGGTACTCGTATTTAGAATAAGTGGTCACTGTGGTTTGAATAATACTTTGTGTTTATTGAAGAGACACAGAGTTGGGGTGGGGAACAGCCGTAAGGATAAGGAAACAGCTGACACGGGAATGTTCCCAGGAAAGACAGGCTCTTTAGGAAGCAGTCAGACGCATTCAGGTGACAGACTATAGTAGGAGGGGGTTACTGAGAGGGATGGGAACGAGGGGGGGGGTCATTAAAAAAGCTCAACGACCTTTTTTTAAGGCGCTAGAGCAGGGAGTGCAGTGCAGTACCATGAATGCATGAGGAATATAGTAGGTGGTGGTTACGGACTCAGTAGATGCGTCTGCTTCGCCATAAAGCAGCAGCAGCAGCGGCGAGAGCCAGTCAGGAGAAGTCCGGAGACTGAGGGAGGCTCTCTCTGGGGAAAACTGTAGAGTCCAGGACGCTCACCACAGGCCCGCCCTGGGAATAGGGAGACATTGGCTAGGAGATGTTTGGGACCGGGGAGAAGCCCGAAGACAGGAGAGCAACAAGAGGGGTTTGCTGGCTGGCGTCCCCAAGCCAGAAAGCCACGGCCAAGAGCCAGAGAGGGCTGCAGGCGGAGGAGCTCATCCACTGACATCTCCAGGGTTGGAGAGCAGGACCCAGGGGCACAGTGAGCGGGCCACGGAGCATGAGGACTCAGAAGAGGGGAAACTGAGGCAAGTGTGCCTTGCACGCTGCAGCCAGCTGCAGGAGGGCACTCCAGGCAGGGCCACTCGACCACAGCACCAGAGAACCCATGAAGTCCCTCTAAGAACCCCACCCCCTTCTCTGCCAGAGAGCACACCCCGCCCTCTGATCAACCCACCGCCGAGCTGACGTGGAAATACACATGAGTAACCAATACATTTGTAGATGCTGCACCCAACTGCTTTGAGGCTCCCAAAGGCCTTTGCAAAGACGGGTAAATATTATCCCAACCTTAGAGAGAGAGAACGAGCATGAGGGCTTTGCAGAGTCAGGAGTAGAACGGCCACTGGACCACACTGCTTTGATAGCACCTTTGATCCCAAAGGAGCCCAATGTGCTTTACAAACTACAGAATCCCTATGCCCACCACTGGATGGCAGCCACCTCTGGAGTGGAACATGGCTGCTGTTTAACCGCACACAGCAACACGTTGGCAAAGTGACAGAACCGCAGTTGGTTTTGAGGCTGGGCTTGTTCTCCTTCGGGGTTGGCGCTCATTCTGGCTGTGCAGAGGCCTCCCCGCTCCCCCAAGGCCACTGGGTTTGGCAGGGCGGCCCACGCCTGGCGTCACTACTGTTCATGCTGCGCTAGCAGAACGCTAAATGGAGCCTGGCTGTGCTCAGACCCCAAACTGTGCCTGGCAGAGGGTGGGACTTTCCTCCCGCTAAACGGCAGAGAAAATAAGATACTGGGACACAATCCAATTACCAAAATTATGACAGATTTTGTAAGATTTACATAAGATTTACTCACTAATACAGCTAAGGCTTTCAATTAAAGGGATCTTCATCCCGGCCCTGGCACGGCCGCAGTATGGGAGCAGGGGAAGCCACAGCACAAAGACGCAGGGCCAACACAAACAGAGCCGCCTGGGTTTGAATTACAAACCCGTTCTTTGACACCTTTACTCTTCGGCAGGAGCAGGGGGTGCTGGAGTAGGGACCAGACGTTTGTCCAACCCTGCTCTAACCGCCAGTCTGATCTTCCACTGCTCCTAGCCCCAGTAGCGAATTATGGGTCTGAATGTTCCCAGCATAGGCAAGCCCAGTGTCGCTCCCTGGGACAGCCCTGAGCAGAACCATGGCTACCGGCTCTGGAGCTGGAAGGACAGTCTCACGGTCGAGATGTTGGGCTGGGACTCAGTGCAGCTGGATCCCATCCCCAGCTCTGCTCCAGACGGCCTGCGTGCGTGCCCCTGGGCACGTCACCGAATCTCGTCCCCTCGCGCAGTGGGAGGCAGGTCAGCTCCCCGAATCTCTCCTTGCTCATTTGGGACGTTTCCCCAGAGTCTCCTGGCAACAACCGTGCTGCTGGCGTCGCGGGGCTGAGCCGTGTGCCCCAGAGCAGCCTGATAACCGGGTCTCACAGGTACGTAGGGACTTCCCTTCCGAAGGGCCCCACCGCACCCACAGACTACAGCACCCCTGGGGGGTGCACGGCCATCAGCTCACCAGCTGCACGTGGAGGGGAAACGCTGGCCAGGACGGCGGGGCAAACCCTGATTGCCAGGCAGAGCCATGGGGTTCGCCAGCCCTGGAGGACAAGACAGGACCTCGGTTTTTGAAAGTCCTCTCCGAACAACCCACACATGGCTCGGGGCAAGGAGTTCACACTAGCCACCACCTTGGAAGAAGGGAACCCCTGAGCCGACACTGCTGGGGTCCTCGAAGGAGGCTAAAGGCAAACGGCTGGGAGCAGGCTCTGGTCCAGTCTCCCCACTGGTAACAAAGGGATAACACCCCTGCCCTGCCCCACATCCGCTCGGGCTGAGCCCCCGCTCTCTTGGCGTTCATCATCGTTACTGGTAACACAGCTGGGCTGGGCCAGCAGGGTGACCTCGCCCACCTAGGCCAAGGGGCCCCACCCCAGCCCAGGATGCTACTAGCCCCACGGCAATCTCACTGGGTTGCCTGCCTAAGAGCGGGCACCAGCCGGCACCACGCCAGGCCGTGACTAACAGCATCCGGCAGAGCAACGGGAGGGCAGGTGAAACCGCTCTTTGCAAAGAGCATCCTCCCAGAGCCAGAAGCGCTCCACGCACACATCTGGCAGTTACCATGGCAACGCCAGGTCTGTCTTGCAGGGACGAGGCAAAGCGGATGCTGCTGCTGCTGCTGGCAAGGGCCCGGGCCTTGTGGCTCTGGGCCCAGACAGAGGTTCCCAAGCGGGGAGGAGGGCAGGATGGGAGACACAGCCGCCTGTCTCAGGGCTATTGACAAGACAACGCTGTTCGGAGGGAACAACCGGGGCTGCCGGGGCGAGGCTAACAACAGAGCACCAGACAGGAGAGCCAGGAGTCACTGCACGCCGGACAGCGGAGACGGGGCCGGCATGGTTAGAGAGCCCAGTGCTGGGGAGGGGACATCTCTGGGAGGTGGGTGTCCTTCTGCCTGCCGCCTCCCCAGCACTGGCTCTAAAGCGCCTCGGAGCCCCTTCCCCTCAGCAGGCTGTCCGTTCCCTCGGCTCAGTTCCCTGGTCTCTGCTTGCAGTCACATGAGAGTAGGCAGCTCTTCTCTAGCCCGTTCCAGCAGCAGGGCTGTATCGTTACCCACATTGTACAGCAGGGGAAACTGAGGCTCAGAGAGGGACGGCGCTCCCAACCGGCCACTGGCAGAACTGAATAGACCCCGGTCTCCTGAGTCCCAGTCCAGTGCTCTATCATGTAGGGCACACTGCCTCTCTCTTTCAGTTAATTTCCTTCTCATTACACCAGAAACTAGAGCCCGTCCACCCACTAGTAACCCAGGGGCACCCAGACCGGACAGCGCCTAGCACCATGCTGGCACTGTGCCAGGAGCCCAAGTGGTAACAGGAAGCAAGTGGACCTGCACTGGTTTCTGCAGGAGGCAAAGCCCCCTCTCCATCACCCCCCAACCCCCCCCCCCCCAGCCTCAGGCAGCAGGTCCCAGTAGCTTCCAGCCCAGGCTGTGCAATTCCCTTCACCCCCTGCCGCTGGGCGCCACGTGTCACGAGCACCCAGCATAAAGGTAGCTGCCGCTGTCTCTCCGCACCCCTCCCCAGGGCCCATCTCGGTGCCCAACACAGATCCCTGGGCGGCCTTTGAGGAGGGACCCCAGGGTGCAGGCAGGACAGCCTCAGCAAGGCCTTCTGTCTCTTCCACCCCCCTGGGGCGGTGCTGGCCTTTTCTGCAGCGAGAGCTCTCCTCCCCTTGAGTGCCAGTCGGGTGGCCTACATACCCTGTGTAGCCCAAAAGGTTAATTTGCTGGTCTGTATAAATACATTTTTCTTATAAATTTAAGTATTTAATGTAATAGGCTTATAGATTTATATTAAAAATAAGTTTGGCTGTAATGCAAGAGACCTACAGGCCAAAACCCTGTATGTTAAGCTAAGGCAAAGTGAGCACATTTTGGGACCCTGACCCAAAAAAGTAATCATAGACAAAACACCCACACAGATGTCTAACCATGCAGAATGGCAGAGGGGATTTTTACACAGTTGTGCCCACAAATGTAACAAGTACACCACAAATGCTACTTACCTGTCATCCATAGGCACATACATATTAGCCTATGGAGTAAGTGCACCCTAACATTTCTGTGGGGAAAGAATACAATTTGGGCATAAGAGGAAGGATTTCCGACCAATGCCCTATAAAAAGGCGAGGCAGCTCGCCATTAAAAAGGCAATCTACCCACCTATCTACTCTTCATTGCCTCCACCTTCAACAACATAGCGATGCTCCCCAGCTACGACGGCTATTAACTATTAATAGGCCGTACTTTATTTCTTTTCAAACTTTAAGTTTAAGGTAACTAGGCTAAGCTTGTGTTTATTTCAGTTTAAAATGTATAAAGCTAAGTAAAGAGAGTAAACAGCTCTGCAGTAGCTTCCTCTGCCGGAGGTGTAAAAACAGAACTGCCACAGGTGTGGTCCTGTATCTTCCAACACCGGTTATTAAAACAAAGTGTATTAACCACATTTGCAGCTCATAATATTGTATTATTATATGTAGCTCTTAAATAACAGTAATACAAGTGTAACTCTGTAATTCTAACTGTTTTACTATTTGCTTATTATTTCATTGATTTTAATAAAAGGTCTTTATAACTGTATCTGTCTCAGAGTAAGCTTCCTGTCATACCCCCAAAGGTCCTTTTATAAACTCTGTAAAGCCTAATTCAAAACAAACTTTATCTTCTGATCAAACAAACTGGCTAGCCAAAACCCATACTAATTAATAGCCATAATAATAATATTATTAATTAAAAAATAATTAAGTAAAATTAAATTAAGTAAATACATTAAATCAACACTACTAACACACCCCGAATCAGGCTACACCTTCCCCCGCTTCTCTCTGTCGAGTACTCTGTGCCCCCCTTGGAGCTCCTCTCGTCACGCTCAGCAAGCCATCCTTTCCGCAGCCATCTCTACTCAGGGCTGGTCTCGAAGGCAGCGGATGGGGGAATCGTCCTGGGCACGGCTCTAGTGACTTTCCACAGAGGGTCTCCGAGAGCTTTACCGAGAGCCCACCTTGTAGGAATGAGGTGCCCAGAGGGATTGCCTTACCCATTGCTGAAATGCAACCACCTCTGGAGTGGCCTGAGACAGCAAGGTAAGAGCGTACAGTCCTGCGGGAGACCAGTCCAGGGCAGGCTGTGAAGTGAAGTGTGCCAGAGTTGGGATGGGACCAGGGCACCCGAACTAGCACCCAGGCTCTAGTGAGAGGGGCCATGACAGGGTCAGGCGCTCCCTTGTACGTCTCTTGCAAAGCATAGCACCCCCCACAACATACACCCCCTTCCGCCATGCTGGGGCAACAAGTGAACACGACCCAGAGGGGAGAGGGCTCCCTGCAGAGCAACCCACCCCAGAGACTGCAGGAGGTCCAGGGCTTTGCTGCCTATTGGGCTTGGCCCTGCTCCCACTGAAATCAATCCGGAGGGTTCCCAGGACTCGCAGGCCTAGTCTGGGATCTCAGACTGGCTCTAAAGAAAGCATTTTTGTTCCACTTCAAAGATCTATTTTAAACCTCCAAGGAAAAAAACAAACCTAGTTGGGGAAAAGAACAGTGGCTGGGAAAATGTCAGAGGAGATGGATGGATCTTGGAGACAGGGGGGGAAGCTTCCTGGATCTGAACCCAATGCTAGAAAATAAATACATCACTCCTGCAACCACAGCGCCAAGCAGCTGAGATCTGGGCCCCACTACACGCACAGAGTCAGAGGCAGTCCCTGCTCCAAAGACCTCACAACCGAAACAAAGGGTGGGAGGGGGAACCGAGGAACAGAGCAGGAAGGGACTTGCCCAAGGATCTACAGCAGATGAGTGGCAGAGCAGAGAGTACCCTGAGTATCAGGCCAGTGCGCTGGCCACCAGACCATGCGCGTCCACAGGGGCTGTACGACCCCTCTCCTGCCAGCAGATCTGCAGAGCAAGACCCTCAGATCCTGTGCCCATGCGGTCAGGGCTGTGCCTGGGCCCAGTCCACAGGGCCACCGGCAGCACCCAGGGCCTTAGCCTTGTACCCTCGTGGGGGAGCTTTGGTTGTTTAAAAAGACTCCGGCCCCTGCATGTGCATCTGCCACCGGGGTCTGCATGCAGGGGACGTTCTCCAAAGCCATTTGCTGTTCGCACGTGCCCACGCCAGCTGCAAGCGTAGCAATACCTGCCCAGACCACATGGGAAATCATTTAATCACGGCCAGAAAACGTGGTTAGCTGTGAAGGGCGGCGATCAATCTTCCTGACAGGCTGGGTGCAGAACACGATTTGGGGCCTGGCTGCTTGCACAGAAGGGAAGACGTGAAAATGGGCAAAAAGAAAAGAAAAACCTCCAAGGCCGTGAGGGCGTCTTGTCTAATCCAGCTGCTCTTCCTTCGCCGCACCTGCGGGGAGTATTCAGTTATACGCCACACCGACGGGACGGCCCCCGGGTGCAGAGAACGTCGTTTCACTCCAGGAGGGAGGACGTCTCTGCTTAGAGCGGGTTTGATGCCTGCTTCGCCACCAACTCACTAGGCGAGCTGGGGAAATCCCCTGATCCCGCAGCGCACTTGAGCGCACACTTCGCTTGTAGCATGTGCCCCCAGGCTCACTGAGGCCAACGGGGCCACTCACACGTTTAGCGCAAACCACACCCGGGTGCGCTTTGCTGCGCAGAGCCCACGGCGTTCACCTTGTCTGTGCCTACACTTCCCCAGCTGGGCAGAGCCCGCAGCCCTGACCGACCTCCCCAGGGGGCAGCAGGGGGCGGGGCTTGGGGCTACGGGAACGCATCTGAGAGCCATGGCTGGCACAAAATGGTGATGGCAAACGCCTGTGCCAAGGAACAAAAAGCTGACACTGATTTGCTGCCTTGCCCTGCAGCGCATGGGAGCACCAAAAGACGCAGTTCCCACAATACCCTGCCACACGCACTCCCCTGCCAGGGATCTGCTGCGCTCCGCCTGTGGCCGAAAGGAACCTCTGCTGCATAGATCACAGCAGAAGGCCATGCGGCGTGCCTCACGCAGCCCTCATCAGGGGAGCGAGTCCCCCTGCCAGCCTGCCCGGTCCCTCCCCGGCATGCACCGCCATGCCCTGCAGCCGCACAGCAGCCAGATTTAATTCGATCCACCGGCTTGTCACTGTGATGACATTAAACAAGAGCAAAGGAGGAAGCCAACAGCTAATGCAATCACGTCTCAGGCCAGCCGGCAGGGGCTAGTCCCTGGCGGATCGGGGTCAGCAGAGCTGCTCACTCCCAAAACACAACAAAATGCCTATGTCGTGTTCACAAGGTTTTATCACAGCTGTAGAGATTCGGATGATCTCCTTCTCCCCACGCCCTCCACACTGCTCGTCTTCCAACAGCACGAGCACCTAGGGCAGGCAGTGCCTCCCTCTCTGTGCAAACAGCACCCAATCCAGCATGCTGCGAGGGCTGCCAGAATACAAAGGGCCCCCATATTTCGATCCCCTCCAGAGGATCCCCTTCCTTTCTACTGCACAGCAGGGCGGCAGGCTGCTCGCCCACCCTTCCAGAGTCCTTTTCAGCCAGAGAGATCCGGAGTAAAGCCACATACCCAGGAGTCACTTCCCCCAGGCCCCTGAAACACAGCCACCTCTGAGGTGCGAGGGACGTGCAGAGCAAAACAGCTTCCTGCCCCGAAATGCTGTGAAGGCTCCAGCATCCCACTGAAACGGGAGAAGGTCTGTGGGAAGCAGAGCATCAGGCAGGCTGGAGCCCAGCCAAGACAGCTGCACTACCACCCTGGCTCTTGCAAGGACCATGTGACCTTTAATGGGTTGCCAGGTGTCCAGTTTTCGATGTGGCTCAGGGCCCTGCGCGCCAGGGGGCAGCCGCTCATTTTGGGAGAGAGCCGGAGGATCGAGGGGATTCTGGCTGCGGTACCTTTGACCAGCCCCGGTGAGTAAGGGCTGAAAAGCGTTACCACCTAGTGTGCCGCCGGTGGCTGACACACTGCGCTGGGAGGTTTCTGTCCGGGTCAGCCCCAGTCACCGGCGCCAGCACCTATCGCAGTCACAAGGGACAGGCTGCAACGGCCTCGTGGGAGCAGTGGGGAGGAAACCAGACAGCTGCCCCTCCACACCACCGAGCCGCCGGCTGGCAGCAATGGACTCGGCCCCAGTGCCTCCAGCAGATCCCGGCAAATGGAGCCAGGGCGCTCCCCTCAGCATGCATGACCTCGCCTCGCTGAGCCGAACGAGCCCGTAGTACCAGCACGCAATCAACCGCCCCTCAAGGGAACATTCACCAGACCCAGGGATCCCATTGTCTCACCACGGCATCAGAGACCTGCCCACAAACGAACCTGGGGTCTGAAATATTCCAAACAAGCTTAATGAGAGCTGCTCGGTGCACACTGAACCCTGAAGGAAGGCCGAACGCCGGCCTGGGAGGGAAGGACAGCTGGCACACAAGATGGGACCATCTGCATACAAATGAGAGGAACAATACAAGACAGCTCCACAGGTCAGCAGCAAAGGCCCAAGCAGGCAGGCCCAGAGACCGACCCTTCTAAAGCCCCAATGTTCCCGGCTGGGGGTTGTGACCTGCCCAATGCCTCGCTAGAAATCAGCAGGGACAGCTGCGTGCTGTGCGGTGCGGCAGTAGGATTGGGTGGGATCCGGGGTGGCAGCGGATGGGGGATATTCCCCACGGCATGCCAGCCTGTGCCGATGGGACACGGCTGCTGGAGAGTGGGAGGGGGCCACGTTCAGTGAGACTCACTCCCGTCCATCCCAGACCCACGCAGCCGCAGAGAGACTAACGTCACAGGCCATTTGGCGTTCTGCTGAAGAGACCCGTAATGCTAGGGATCCGTCAGGGGGAAAGCCAGCGCCCTGCCCTGTTAAACCCAGATTCTAGGACTGGAAGGGACCTCGAGAGGTCATCAAGTCCAGTCCGCGGCCCTCATGGCAGGCCCAAATGCTGTCTAGACCATCCCTGATAGATGGGAGCAGCACCCGCAGAGATTAAATGCACGTCTCGTTCAAAACCAAGGAGATGGAGCCCTCTTCCTTTCCCCTGCTGAGACGTGAATGCACGAGGCTGAGTGTCTGCTGTCCCGGCGGAGGGCATCCCAGGCAGCTAGAGGCGGGTGTTTTTCTGCCCTTAGGAGATGCAGACAGCGGGAGCACAAGGATACTTGCTGGCAACACCTGGAGCATGCCTTGTCTGTTTAAATCAGTGGCTCTCCACCTTTCCAGACTACGGTACCTCTTTCAGGAGTCTGATTTGTCTTGTGTACCCCCAAGTTTCACCTCAATTAAAAATGACTTGCCTACACAATCAGACATAAAAATACAAAAGTGACACCGCACACTCTAACGGAAACATTGCTGACTTTCTCATTTGTACCATGTAATTATAAAATAAACCAACTGGACTATAAACATTGTACTTACATTTCAGTGTGTACTATATAGAGCAGTATAAACAAGTCACTGGCTGTAGGAAATTTTAGTTTGTACTGACTTCGCTAGTGCTTTTTATGTGTAGCCTGTTGTAAAACTCAGCAAATATCTAGATGAGTTGATGTACCCCCTGGAAGTCCTCTGCCTACCCCCAGGGGTACATGTACCCCTGGTGGAGAACCACTGTCCTAGTGACACAAACTGGGTATTACTGGGAAAGGCCTGAAACACCAGCAAAGCGACACTCATGGGGAGCTGAGATCACCAGCGCTGGGGATGGTGGGACAGCTCCCATGTCACCGAACGGCGCAGTGAGCGCAGCGCTCTGCCAGGTACACCTCTGACAGGCAGGGTGACCAGATGTCCCAATTTTATAGGGACAGTCCCGATTTTTGGGTCTTTTTCTTATATAGGCTCCTATTACCCCCCATCCCCTGTCCCGATTTTTCACACTTGCTGTCTGGTCACCCTACTGCCAGGTACCTGCTTCTTGGTCTGTACGTGGAGCACATCAGACACAACTGCGTCTTCACCACGGAATCAGATTGGGCAGGAAGAAAACGTCTCAGAAAGGTGTGGGGGAGGGGGGAGATCGGCTTTCCTCTGAACTGAGCCCATATGGAGCCTTCTGTTTGTTTAACATATTAACAAAGTACGTCAGCAACAAATTAGCAGCACAGCTGAGAAGGCGCACGCTGGAGATCAGCGCCTGACGCAGCAGCCGTGCAGCCGCCCAGGCAGTGCCTGCCCCAGGAAACGCTCTGATGCTGGACACATGGGAACATTCCAACTCCAAACAGGAGCAGATCCTGGGGCAGGGGGGCAGAAACCCCTCCTATTGCACGGTACTGGAAGGGAGCATCTGGCCAGGACGTGCCCCCCGTGCCAGCCCAGAGCCGGTGTCACCGCCGGGATCTAATCCCTTTGGCGGTGAAAGGCGCTGGACTGACAGCCCCACACGGAAGGAAGCCTGTATCCACAGGACTGGCATAGGCTGTCCCCAGCCAACGTACCTCAGTACTGAGCTGGACGCCCCCCCCCCCCCCCACACACACACTCCAGAAGCAAGAGGGACATAAGGTTTCCATGGCCCGGTCAGTCTTCAGCCTCTCTGCTGAGACTGCGACACCCAGAGCAAGGAGTATTGGCCCTGGTGATTTATGGGTATGACGTGGCCAAGCATTCACGAGCACCTGTCCTGAGACGTGCCCGACTCACGTCGCTCTAGGGTGGGGAACTTGGGGTCACCACTGGCCTGTAGAGAATGTAGAGACGCTCCAGACTCTGTTCCCATTCCCAGAGCCAGCCGGTCCCACCGAGAGGTGTAAAGGGAACAACACATACGTGCAGAGAAATCCAAGCTGCCAGCACAGGCCAACCCCATGGGAAGTCCCCCCCACTCTGGGCTCGCAATAAACTCACAGCCAGCTAGCCAGGCAAGAACGGGGGAAGCTGTCCCTAATCCGTGCGCTTGCAGGTGCTCAGCCGGTGACCAAGGCGCGACCTGCCGCATGCGGCTTTGCCCGAGGATGGCCCTGTAATTAAACCCCGGGGAACGGGAGAATTCACACATAATCTGCGGCCACTCTGTCCCCTCTCGGGCAGCTGGAACCTTAGTGTTCGCTCCTGTTCCTTCCAAAGGATCTGGCCAGCCAGACATTTCACAGCATCTGCAACAAAACTGCTGCTTCCCAGCAGGAATAAAACCTGCCCCCTGCCCAGCCCAGAGCGTGTTTTTATTGGACACAAAGAAACGCTGCAGGTGCCCCAGCCTCGGGGACAGCTCATTAGAGCAGCACCCCGCCAACAGCAACAAGGCCTCCGGAGCATGGTCTGCCCCAGGAGTCCAGCTCAGCAAGGCAGGGGGTGTCTGGATTCAGGAACCTGGCAGGCCGTGTGCAATGCAGACATGGCATCCCTTGGCAGGCGCACATGCTCTGCAGCACTCCCCCGGGACCTGGGAACTCCCACTCGGCCCTCAGGGATCACCCACCAGCCATGCCACCATGCTGGTGCTGTGGGTCTCCAAAGGACAGACAGCTCTGAACTCACAGCTTCCACACAGCTCACGGACCCAGAACGTACCAGGCAACCCTATGCTGCCTCCCATTACCCGGAGTCCCCCAGAGGCCTGCCCAGCATCCTCCGTTACCCAAGATCCCCCAGGGGTCTGCCCAGCCCGACGCCCCTCCTACTCTGCATAGCTAAAAGGAGCAGGCCCGGTCGGCCACCTTTGGAGCAGTCGGCTCCCAGCAGCACCGTCCCGCTAGCGGGTGGCTCCAAAGAAAAAGGCTCCTTTCCTTTGAGGGCTAACTGGATTTAGTGATTTGCAGGGATCAGAGCGATCTACACTCTGTCAGAGGGCTTTGCTGCGTTCACATTAGCATCTCTTGTTCCCGTGGCAGCAGCCTGGAGAGCGAAGCCCCGAGCGCTGGACTGCGGTAACAAGACGCTGCTGGATCCTGGACACCGCGGCTGATCCCCCCACCAGCAAGCCAGCCGCAGAACCTTCTTGGCTTGGTTTGCATTTGAACCGTGGGCAGGAGCCCGCAGGGAGCTGCAGGAAAAGCCCCAGCTCTAGGGGATGGGTGGGCAGGGGCTTTGTGGGACACGCACAGGACAGAGCGGATCACAGAGGAATAAACGCCTGTGGTGAGTTTGCTGCCTTGAGCTGGTGAGGGAGCCGTGGGACAGGGCTCCGTTCTGCCTGCCCGTGGGGCACCGCCATGCTCACTGCCCCATCCCCCCAGGGGACCACCGTGGAAAGCGCTGGGGGGACATCCCCTTTCTGCCGGAGTGCAGGGATCGGAACCAGAGAGCAGCCAGGCGATGACCATGGAGCACAGCCTGCCCGGCCCCAGTGCCATGGGCTCATCAGGGCATTGACCGAATGAGTAACCAACTCTGGGCCAGGCCAGGGATGATCTCCAGGAGGTCGCCCTGCCCCTCTCCCAGCGCCGGGAGCGCGCCTGCAACCTATCAGCCTAGTACCGAACATCCCAAGGGATGGGGCTGGAGCATCGAGGCCGCGCTGCACTAGGATCTCAGAGCCATGGAACCCCATAGCCCGTCCTGGGAGGGGGCGTCATCCCCACCGCAGAGAGCCCTGAGTCAGACAGAGCCGGAACGCTCCCCCAGCAGCCCTGGGCTCTAATCCACCTCCCACGGCCCCTGCCCTGAGACAGCCGCTTCCCTGTGCTTTGCTAAGCCACCTGTACAGCCGCCTGGCAGCAAGGGCTGTGCTTGGCCATGGGGCAGGGGGGATCTGTTCCCGCTGCAGCCCCCCAGCCACTCCCCCGGCTCCTGAAGGAGATGTCACCTCCGCTGCTGACAGCCAGCAAGCTGCTCATTGGTTGGGGCAGCTCCCCGTGATGGGGCCACGCTGGTCCCTTGGGGGCCCTGGCCATGGCTCAGGACAGAGAATAATGCCGCCTTTCACTACCCACAGAGATGCCCCCAAAGCCGCCTCCACCCCGCCCCCCAGCTCCATTTAGCTGGTCCCATGAGATGGGCAGAGCTCGCCTGAGACAATGCCATTGCCAATCACATGCTGACCAAGAGCCAGGCTGGCACCGATTCCTGCACGTTGGCACCCCACACGGGCTCAGTGCTCTAATTCTCAGCACTGGCCTAGGGACAGGAGTTTGGTACCACTGCCTCTCCCCTCCCACCCAGGGCCCCTCCAGGTCCCTGCTACCGTCTCCTACTCACAGCTCCCCCTCTTCCAACTCGAGCTGCAAGCCCCACCAGCAATCCCCCTTCCTCTGACAACGGGGGCCCTCCATCAGATGAGACGCTCAGAAGGTTCGTAATGCTGGGCTGGGACTATCTGCAAAGGAATAAGAAATCCCCACCGATTTCCTACCCTTCGCAATACGGGTGAATTATTTCCCACTCTCCTTTATAAAGCGATGGGGCCCCTCACTCGCCAGGCGGGACCTCAGCACCGCGAGCAGCCCCTCAGCCAATGCAGCAGCGGCCCGAGCGTTCTGTTCCTGGTTAGCTTAACTGAAGGGAGCTCTTGGCCAGGCAGTCCTTGGGCCTCTCCTGCGCATTGCATTTGGCAAGGGCTTGGCTAAGAGATGGTGGATTTAGAGAAGCAGCCCCAGGGGCCTGTCTGACCAAGATCAGGGGCCACACCGAGGTCACACTTTTCCAGAGGTCCCATTTAGAGAGAGCTGGGGTTAATACCCACTTCAGTCCGATTTTACTCAACGCTTCGTCAACCCTCAGAGAGTCCAACGAGTTGGTGATCACCATCTAGAACGCCTTCTGCTGACATATCGATAACCTGATAGCTACAGGACACGCCATGTTCGGACCACCGCCTGCCCACTCACTAGCCATCTATAGGCCACTGGTGAATGGACCCTTCCGACAAAGTTGAAGCCCAGATCAGCCAGGCTGCAAGCTCTGCTCCACGCTGCCCGGCTTCTCTCATGCATGCATGGACGCCGCGCTGCACCCGGAGCCCCGGATACCCCAAGGAACTGGCAAACGTGCATCTAATGCAGGTGGGCAGGTGCAAGCGTTGTTCTTGGGCCACTAGGGGGTGAAGGGGGGCCCTGGGGTTGGAGGGGTGCGCCATGCTCCCTGACCAAGCTGCCCCCACCCACTGCCCAGCGGTCACTGCAGATAATGAGGCGCACAAATCAGTGTCCCGGCAGTTCCTCCGGGGTAATCGCACTTCACACTCCAGGGCAACAGCTGGGGAGAGAAACACACACAGATCACATGCCCCGGCGCGGGTGGGGGGTTAGCAAGCACCAGGCAGCTCAGATCATACGGAGTTTCCTAGGCTCCCCGCCACACCTGACACCTGCCTTCTGAGCAGGGAATGACTGAGAAATGGACCCCGTGGATCAGCAATCACTGCCCCAGACACACAGAGCACAGGCAGCTCGCATGCACCTGCAGCTCAGACAGGCCTCCCGGGGGCCAGGGGGCTCGAGGACAGCGGCACAGCCTGGGAGGCACTTGAAAGGGCTGAGTTCAAAACGCTCCTGCCGGCGCCGCGTGCAAGGCAGAGATGGGGACGCCGGGCCTGGGTACTGGCTGTAAAACGAAGAGCATCAGAGCAAGCAAAACATAAACGCAGGAGCAGAGAACAGGCACGGCCGAAGCAGCAACGTGCACTATTTCATAGGAATACTATCTTATATGCTGACGCGACAACTTCCAGCCCAAAGGATCCAAAGGTATGTGGCACCACTCAAGGGCAGCCACCTCTGGGGTGGAGGGCAGCAGCTGATGCACAAGTCAGACACAGCACAACAGTGGGCGGAGGGAGAATGCTGGCCAAAGACACCAGGGCAACCCTCTTCCACAAGCTTACAGAAATACCAGGGGCTCCATGACCCTCTCAGAGAGCACATGGGGCCTCACATGCTACTCGATCTACCTCCCTCCAAAGGACACGGGGACTCCGCTCTCCGTGCTGGGGCTGGCACACGGATTCCAGGGCCTCTGGGCACTTTCCCTGCCCAGCAGGAGGACAGCCTGAACCTTACGCAGCGTAACATACCAGAGCCATAAACTGGACGCAAAGCTGCAGCGTCGCAGGATCGAGCAAACCCCGTACAAAGCAGCAAAAGCCCTCCTGCCAGCCTGAAAGAGGGAGCTGCCCCCCCCACTGCCACATCACATGCAGCGGTGCCTTTGCGCAGACAGCTGGAGAGAGCTGTTAGTGTTCCCCAACTCACCCCTGCCCGCCCAGAAGGGCAAGAGACCCTTGCGGCTGGTCTACTTAAACCACTACAGTGTAGACACCTCCAAAGCCACCAGGGGTGGGGGGGTTCTCCTATTGGTGTAGGTCAGCATTTCTCAAACTGGGGGTCCCGACCCAAAAGGGGGTCACAAGCCTATTGTAAGTGGGGGTCCTGGTATTAGCACCCTTACTTCTGTGCTGCCTTCAGAGCTGGGTGGCTGCAGATCGGCACCTGCTGGCCGGGCACCCAGCTCCGAAGGCAGCTCTGGCTCCAGCCGCAGGGCAGAAGTAAGGGTGGCATGGTATGGGGGGAGGGAGTGTCACAGCCGGAAATATTGTCAAAGGGGGCCCCCGCAAAAAAAGATTTGAGAACCCCTGGGGTAGGAAATCCACCTCCCCGGGAGACGGTAGCTGAATAGGATTCTTCCGTCCACCTAGCGCTGTCTACACGGGAACGCAGGTCTCCTGAACTACGTCTCTGCACGGTCCTTTGGGAGTGACAGGTGCTGCCCAAACAGATAGTGTCTTTCCCCCACTGCCACAAGCCAGCATTTGGGAGAGCACCTAAAAATAGGCCTGTTTAGCAATTGCCACTGAAATTATTCATTGTGTACTTTGCAAATTTGACACACCTGCCATTGATGTGCTGCTGGTGAATGAATGAAGCCGTGTCTCTGTGGCTGAACAATGAGCCACTCCGCTACCTGAGCTCATCAAAGGCAAAATGACTAATAAAAATTAATGCTTTAAAAGAAAAAAAACCCGCCAGGGTGACAGCGAGTAATAGATTATTATGCACTGGATTTAATTTCCAACCAGCAGCTACTAATTATCCCCCATTTAAAACCCAAAGTGGCTTTTTTCAAACCAAATCAGGGACATCAGTTCCCTGGAGAATCAACAGTTCATTCCGCCTTTGTTCTAAGCACGGGGCTGCAGCGTTGTTATTCCCAGCCAGCGCAAAGCCGGATTACACGCGGCAGCACGCTGGGGAGTCACAGCTGGGCGAGGAGAGGGTCTCATTACTTCACTCGCGCAGCTCAAGTGTCAGGTGGTGCTGCTGCTGGAGAAGGGCCACTGGCCCCCTTCCAAGGGGCGTTATTTCGGGATCTCCAGGTGTGATGGTCTGAAATTGAGAGGGGAACATTTCGGCTGACCATCAGGAACAACAGTGTGCCGCAGCGGGTTGGGGGATCCTCTCCCCAGGGAAGGGGGTGGCCCAGCCCCTTTCTGGGGTCTTTTGACTAGCCTGGGCTGGATGGCAGAAAACAGGAGTAGAGCGGAGCCAATGGGGCTCTGCTCAAGATCCTTAATGACTGGCAAGGTGGCTCATCATTATGCTTATTGGGATGCTGCTGCTGGGCACTGCAGGGTGTCGCCCCGACCTGCTGCGCTCTGCATTTGAAATGGTCACTGCTCACTCGGGGACAGGCTGGCTCCTATGCGGGGTGGAGGTGGGGGTGAGGTCTAAGTCACCACTTCAAATCCAGTCCGGCTCCGTAGTGACCCAAGGCTGTCACCGTCTGCTGGGAGTTAAAGGCTTCGCCCACACGGGAATAAAAGACCCACGGCACAGCCACAGCGGGCCCAGGTCAGCAGGCTCAGGCTGTGGGGCTAAAAATCACGGTGCAGATTCTCAGGCTGGGGCTGGAGCCTGAACTCTGGGAC
The DNA here is from genome assembly GCF_013100865.1 of Trachemys scripta elegans. Classification (NCBI taxonomy): domain Eukaryota; kingdom Metazoa; phylum Chordata; order Testudines; family Emydidae; genus Trachemys; species Trachemys scripta. The sequence continues at coordinate 3,151,541 of NC_048307.1, read as the reverse complement.
CCTCCACATTCACGGGGTCCCAGAGCCTGGGTTCCAGCCCAAGTCCGAGCGCCTAGACCGTGTTTTTTCAGCCCTGGAGTCCGAGCCAGCAGACCCAGGCCAGCCGCACGCTGTTATCCCTCTGTAGACATAGCCTGAGGGACACAGCCAGTTAGTTCCCAGGAGCAGGTGTTCCTTAATCCCCAGCCCCGCTGGCTCCTCCCCACAGAGAGCCCAAGATCTGAATGGGCCACATAGGGTTAAACTCAACCCCAGTGAAGTGGGATCAGCACCCCCTTGACCTCCACGCTGCCCCCTAGCTGTGGGATAAGGTGTGCAGGGCTCACACCCAACCAGGGGTGGGGAGCTGCCCTGCCGCTGCCCACGCTGCACCTGGCCCGGGGGCCTCCTCTCTCCAGGGCTGCCGGGCAGTAAACCCACCCCATCACTGAGCCAGGTGTCTCTATAGGGAGACTGCCACGGGGCGCCTGGGCTGCGCCGGCAGGCCCCGGGCATCGAGGTTTACAGCCGTACCCCGGCTCTTCGGAACAGCTTCTGCGAGCAGTAATGGGCACCGTGGCTGCCAATGGACTCACACACCGTTACCTCTCGCACACGGCCAGGCATGGGGCTCCGCATTGGCCCTCTCCACCCTGAGCCAGGAACTAGAGGAGAGCCCAGCACCCCCACCTCTCCCAGAGCCGGAGCAGTGGGGTAACCCAGACCTGGAAAGCCAACGGGGACTGGCTGGCTCAGGATGGGATCTAGAGCCTCCACCCTGTGCGGCAAGTGCCGCCACAAACGCTGGTGCTGCTGGTATTAAACACAGGGTCCATTGCCGCAGTTCGTACTGACTAGCCCCGCTCCCAGCAGCTTTACTGAAGAGGCCAGTGCTCAGCGGGCCGAGAACAGACTCTCGCCAAGTCGGGAACGTGGTTCGGAGCTGTCAGAGGTGCCCTACCACCCATCCAGCCCACGCCCGGGAGCCAGGACAGCACTGTACCAGCCGGACATTTCCACTTCAACACCCCAGCAACGAGGCTCCTTCTCGCAGCCGGGTTTTCCTTTCCTTAATTTCACTCCCCTGACCCTGACCGTGGCCCTTCCTCCCTATCCTGGGAGCTTCACCCTCCAGAGATCTTCAGAGCACCCCCACGCCCACTCTGGGCTGGAACTCAGCCCAGCTAGCGAGATGTCACTCTGGCACACCCCCTCATTGGCGATGCTCTTCTCTGATTCCCTCCAGTTTCTCCATATCTTTCCGGTGCCACCAGGACCAGCAATGGCCATGACCCATCAGGTGCGGGCGCACACGGGGCCTGCGGCCGCGCAGCCCCAATTCACAGCGACAACCTCGGCTGCAAAAATGACTTTGGACTGGCTGCCCCCTGGTCTCCACCAGCCGTTGCAATTCCCCAGATTTCTCCAGCCCAGGGAATAGCCGAGTTCCCGCTTAGTTCCTCCCACCCTGCCCGCAATGCACAGAGCTTGCCACGTCCTAAGCTGAGTCTGAGTGAGTCTGTTGGTTCCTGACCACATCCTGTACCTGTCCAGCTCCCTGGACATTACTGCTCATGGTCTCGCCTGCCCTACGATCAGCTGTCTGCGTGTAATTGAAAGCCAGGCTCAATGCTTTACAACGATGTAACTGGCTGATTGGCTAGCTCTCGTTAAAGCTGGGGAACACACTATTTGTCCAGCCTCCTCCATTACCGCACGGCAATACTGTCACCTGAACACCAGCAGAGGATCATTTCTGGCCGCTGACAGCCACACATCTGGTGTCATGTTTTTAGCTGAAATCCTGCGTGTGCTCAGCTAGGCAGCGGCCTGCGACCTCCTCGGACAGAGCTCACACGTTCTTTAATCGCCTCGCCTCGTCTTTCAGACACAATAGCTAGGTCACAGGTGGAGGGGCTGGCTGGCTTGGGAGCGCTACAGCCAGACTACCATGTGGCCAAGTGCACAGATGGTCACAGGGTGTTGGGGATCTGCAGTTCCCTTGCATCCCTGCTCTACGCATGCTCTACGATGGGCAGCTCGCTGGCTGGAGGCCAGCTCTCAGCAGGGGCCAGATAGAACCAAACAGGACTCAGAACCACGCTGCAGCCAGACCCACAGAAACAAGGGGCCACAGTCACACTTGCAGTCACTTAGTTTGCTCCAACAGGCTTACAGCAGGGAGTCATCTCAGAGAGGCGTGCACTGGCCCTTATTCCGCTGGACGTGTTGACTCTGAAACCTAACGACACTGATTCAGAAAAGTGAGTGTTGGCCACAGGTCTGTCTGGGAGGAGTGGGGGGCTTGCCTGCTATCCTCTGATCCCTACGCCAGAGCCGAAGCAGACACAGCTTCCCCACTCTGCTTTCCGTGCCTGTGGCTTACCGCTGTGGAGGTGCAGAGCCCTGAGTTCAGGTTTCCGCAGCCAGGCGAAGGTGGGAGTTGGATGAGTGGCTGCAGGTTGGTTTGTTCTCTTTAAGCCGGCAGAGAACGTCAGTCACGGACTGAAGGGCCTGGCGCCTTCCATGCCAGGGCCCCTGGAAGTCGCTCCGGCTTCGCCTGCTTGGGCAAGCATGGCTCTCAGCTCAGAGCCCCCAGCACCAGGTGGGAACGATCGCTCTAGCAGCCAGCATGGCTGCAGAGTGCTTATCCCTGCCAGGACAGAGCGAGGGCCGTAGCGAATCTGCAGCAGGCACATGGCACCGGCAGCGCGGCTGTGTTTGGGTACAGCTCAGAACTTCCCCACAGCGCAGGGAGTCGGGTGCTGGGTCGTTGCACCACTAAGGAGTCCGAAAGACCCTTCAGAAACCCCCAGCACAGCTTTCTGGTGCATCGGGAGGCCACAATTGTATAGCATGGAATTCCCCGACCAGTGACTAGGAGACAGGATCACAGGGTGTTGACCTGGCCTTACAGACAGAGGGACACAAGACAGACAGACAACCAGCACCAGGAAAATGATGCTAAACACACGTCTACAACCAAACAGCTCTCTAAGGAGCTGCAGAGCGGCTAGGAGACAGGATGGGAGAGAGGCGTTCCCAGGGCTCGGATAGGAACGCCCCGCATTGTCTGCCCATCACAGCTTCAACACCGCCAGTAAAGCAGCCAACGCTAAGGGAAGCTTCACACCAGCGCATTACGGGGCCTATCTATAGATCATATACGCTAATAAATAAATGCTAGATAGACACAGCACATGCACTCCCAGCTGAGTGATCGGTAAGCAGCCCAGAGCCCTCTGGACAGACAGAAGACACACACCCATCACCCGCGGAAGAGAACGGATTCATTGTTTGCCTTTGTAATGTGCCCCCACTCTGCCTGAAAACCAAAGCGACCGAGAGCAGAGCTCATTAGCAGCAGGACAGACCTTGTTACATGTCCATGACGGGGACCCATGGCCTGCACAGAAAGACGCCTGCTGTGATGGATTTCCCATGGCCATTTTCAGGGGTGGAGGAAAGGCAGTTGTGTGCTGAGAAAGGTACCAAGGCAGGGGATGATGGAGGACACCAGTGGCAGAGCTGTGGAACAGAGGACACCCAACCAGGCCCACGTGACACAACAACTAACACGGAGCAAACAAGCTCCGAGTGGAAAGGAAGGAGGCTAGGCTTCAAACAGTGGGATCCACTGTGCGGGTCAAAGAATGGCTGGGCACCGGCCAAGGTGACCCAGGGTCAGAGGGCACACCCAGCGGAGCACAGACTACAGCTGTTTGCAAAGGCCACTTCTCTCTAGAGGAGTTTGCTTCCCCCCTCCAAAACTCAATAACAAATGCTTTGCAGGAGCAACCCTACAATAACAAACCAGCACGTTCAGCCCTAGATCCTACAAGGAGAGGTCAGTGCGTGCAGCTCCTAAGCAAGACCAGAGCAAACTCAGGGGCACAGCCCCACAACAACAAACCAACATGCGGTACGCGTGCAGCAGAGAGACGAACATTTAGGAAAGGGAAGTGCCGCCAGCATCCTCCGAGGATGTTCTAGACAGAGAGACATGAGGGGATGTAAAATTCACAGAGCGCCAGGCAGGGCCCTGCTAGCCAGGCAGCCCCCACCTCGGGATGTTACATACAATGATTTTTTTGCCTCTGTCTTCACGCACAAGGTCAGCTCCCAGATTGCTGCACTGGGCAGTACAGCATGGGGAGAAGGTGACCAGCCCTCTGTGGAGAAAGAAGTGGTTCGGGACTATTTAGAAAAACTGGACGTGCACAAGTCCATGGGGCCGGATGCGCTGCATCCGAGGGTGCTAAAGGAGTTGGCGGGTGAGATTGCAGAGCCATTAGCCATTATTTTTGAAAACTCATGGCGATCGGGGGAGGTCCCAGATGACTGGAAAAAGGCTAATGTAGTGCCCATCTTTAAAAAAGGGAAGAAGGAGGATCCGGGGAACTACAGGCCAGTCAGCCTCACCTCAGTCCCTGGAAAAATTATGGAGCAGGTCCTCAAGGAATCAATTATGAAACATTTAGAGGAGAGGAAAGTGATCAGGAACAGTCAGCATGGATTCACGAAGGGGAAGTCGTGCCTGACTAACCTAATTGCCTTCTATGATGAGATAACTGGCTCTGTGGATGAGGGGAAAGCAGTGGATGTGTTATTTCTTGACTTTAGCAAAGCTTTTGATACGGTCTCCCACAGTATTCTTGCCACCAAGTTAAAGAAGTATGGGCTGGATGAATGGACTGTAAGGTGGATAGAAAGCTGGCTAGATCGTCGGGCTCAACGGGTAGTGATCAATGGCTCCATGTCTAGTTGGCAGCCGGTTTCAAGTGGAGTGCCCCAAGGGTCGGTCCTGGGGCCGGTTTTGTTTAATATCTTTATTAATGATCTGGAGGATGGTGTGGACTGCACTCTCAGCAAGTTTGCAGATGACACTAAACTAGGAGGCGTGGTAGATACACTAGAGGGTAGGGATCGGATACAGAGGGACCTAGACAAATTAGAGGATTGGGCAGAAAAAAACCTGATGAGGTTCAACAAGGACAAGTGCAGAGTCCTGCACTTAGGACGGAAGAATCCCATGCACTGCTACAGACTAGGGACCGAATGGCTAGGTAGCAGTTCTGCTGAAAAGGACCTAGGGGTCACAGTGGACGAGAAGCTGGATATGAGTCAACAGTGTGCTCTTGTTGCCAAGAAGGCTAACGGCATTTTGGGCTGTATAAGTAGGGGCATTGCCAGCAGATCGAGGAACGTGATCGTTCCCCTTTATTCGACATTGGTGAGGCCTCATCTGGAATACTGTGTCCAGTTTTGGGCCCCACACTACAAGAAGGATGTGGAAAAATTGGAAAGAGTCCAGCGGAGGGCAACAAAAATGATTAGGGGTCTGGAGCACATGACTTATGAGGAGAGGCTGAGAGAACTGGGATTGTTTAGTCTCCAGAAGAGAAGAATGAGGGGGGATTTGATAGCAGCCTTCAACTACCTGAAGGGGGGTTCCAAAGAGGATGGAGCTCGGCTGTTCTCAGTGGTGGCAGATGACAGAACAAGGAGCAATGGTCTCAAGTTGCAGTGGGGGAGGTCCAGGTTGGATATCAGGAAAAACTATTTCACTAGGAGGGTGGTGAAACACTGGAATGCGTTACCTAGGGAGGTGGTGGAGTCTCCTTCCTTGGAGGTTTTTAAGGCCCGGCTTGACAAAGCCCTGGCTGGGATGATTTAGCTGGGAATTGGTCCTGCTTTGAGCAGGGGGTTGGACTAGATGACCTCTTGAGGTCCCTTCCAACTCTGATATTCTATGATTCTATGATTCTATGATTCTATACCTGTAAGACAGATCCAGAGAAGGTGGGGTTCATGGGGAGACCGACAAAGCGCGGTCTAAGGAGAAAAGCTTGTCCTGGGGGACTCAGGAGATGTGGGTTCAATCCACAGCTCTGACACAGCCTCCGTGGGCGACCTTGGGCAAGTCACTTCATCTCTCTGTGAGTCAGCGGGGATAATCATCCTTCCTTTGGCTTCTCCAGCTGGAGTGTAAGGCCGCTGGGGCAGGGACTGTCCCTCCCTATGTGCAGCGCCTGGCGTAACGGGCCGGGATCTCAGCTGGCAGGCACTGCCGGAACACACCTCACACAATGACGAGGGATTGAATCATGGGGGGATGGAAGGAAGAGAATTGAAGAGGGAAAAAAAAGGCTCCTGATTAAACCTTTAAAGGAGGCTGGGATTGGGCGGACACGGCCCTCCCCCTTCCCTGCTGTGGGTACCAGCCGATTTCCTGTCTCCCTTTCCGAAGCAGCGCTAATTCCGGGGTTGCGACTAGCAGGGGCTTCAACGGTGTTTAAATCCTACACCCTGGCGCCCGGCCCTGCTCCCTGCTGATAAAGAGGCCTATGAAGGACACAGCCCCTGCAGCATACGCGAGTGGGGACAAGACAGGCCGAGAGGGAGCACCCCTGGGAGCCCGCGGCAGGCAGCTCGTCGGCGGTTAACAAACCCCCTTATTAGACTGGGCTGCGGGGCCCCACTTCATGGAGCTTAACAAAGGCTCGTGTCGAGTGTGGTTTGGATGGACAATAGAGCCCAGGCCCTGGCCCCCACACAGACTCACCCACTGCTCCCTACAGCAAGCAAGGCGGAGCTGACCAGATGAAGTGGAAGGGGGGGGCCCTGGGCTGGCACGGAGCTGTAAGACCCCTCCCTCCCCCAACAGAGCAAACTGCAGGATCGGGGCCTGAGCCTAGAGGTGACCTGTTGCCAATGCTCAGGGTGTCCCCAGCTGCTCCCTGCACCCTGAAAGCAGTGTTGTTAGATGCTCCGCACCTACCCATCAGCTCCAGGTTCATCCTCACACCGTCCTGACTCCCCCCAACTCATCCCTCCCCAGCTCTCAGATCTCATCTCCTCTCCCGGCGGAGCTCCTAGCGCCCGGGCCAGCCTGGCAGCAGAGGGGTTAACACAGCGTGCAGGCATGACAGGTTTGCCCGCCAGAGACAGCAGCACAGCTGGATTCTGGCAGAGACTCTAGTGACCTGATTCCATTGAAATCCCAGAGCCAATTGTCTGTCACAGGGTTTCCAAGGAGAATTGGCTCCTGCATTCTGGAGACGCCTGCGGCTGGATTTAGGACTCTCCGTATCCATCGCCCACCCCAGCATGGCTGGACCAAGTGCTGGGGCAGAATGCCGAGGCTGAGCCCTGCACAGCGCTGGCAGCCCGGGGTGCCCGCTCCACCAGGGGCAGCAAGGTCTCCCTTGACGCTCGCTGTAGGAAGATCAGAGGAGCGAGAGGAATGGCTGTGCTAATTTTGGCCAAAGATGGCACCCTCCCGGGGCCCTGGCTGGAGTTGGAGAGTTGCATAGAGCCAAGAGCCTCCGGTGCTTTAAAGCAGCACTGAGGTGTGGGGGGCGGAGGGAGAAGGAATGGGGGGCGGGGTGATGGCAACAAGAAAAATGCTGCGCCCTTGGCAAGCCCTGTGTCTCCTTCACTCGCCCAGAAGGAGGGGCTGGGCCGGGAAGTCTGAGACGCCACAAAGCCAGCGATGGGCTGCGGGTCGGTTCATCAATACTGGGAAGGCAGGACGCCTTCTCTGGACCAGCCAGCCAGGCTGGCAGCCTCGGCCTAGAGCGACTCTTCCCTCACTGCCCGAACAGAACCCACCCAGCTAGTCCAGCACAGCACCCAGTGTCCGGCATACCCCACACACCTGCAGTCAGACCCCAACAGCTGATTCTCCAACACATCCCTGGCCCCCATCTCCAGCGAGCCCCTGTTTTCCCAGCCCATCCTTCACACCCAGCAGCAGCTGACACTCTACCATGCAAGTCTCCTCCCCTTCACACCAGCAGACCACCACCTGCATGCCAGGCAGTCACAAACACTGACAGTGAACCAGCCATCAGAGTGACCTCGCTTTGAGGAAAAGGCTGCATAGGTGCGCGCCAGCAACCTGCCGCCAGCGAATTCCCCCGCTCCGCGTATGGGCTCCCCAACCTCTGAGCCAGGAGAACGACACAGCTCCACCCTCAGAGCCATCCTGGGGACGGGGCGAGGAGCAGTGCAAGGGTCTGCCAACCACCACCAGCAAGGGATGCGCTGCAAGATCCCTGCGTGCTGCCACTCTCCCAATGGGGACCTTACCCAGCCTCTCTCTGCAGCCACGGGGGATTTGTCTGGGCTCCACGGCGTCCACATGGGGCATTCACATGGGTGGTTGACACATAGGTGAGCCTAGCTCTGGGGAGGGACTCACCGCGCACCTTCTCCCCGCCCCCACAGTGTTGCTAGCACTGCCGGGGCCACATCCCCTGGCTCTTTGTGCTGCTCTGGGAGTGGTGGGAGAGCTTGTCCCAGGGGAGAGGGGATTGTGGGAAGGAAGGTGATGGAGGACTCTCAACACTGGAGGGTCTAGCAAAGGGAGCACGTTACCAACCTCAGGGACAGTGGCACCCGGTGGGTGGGTTGTGTGTCTGTGCGCGGGAGCAGGGCTAGGGGAACGCCTGGGGGAAAGGCCGGGGAGCTCTGCGGTGAAGCTGGGGGCTGGAAGAGGGGCCTTACAGCCTATCACGTGGTCAGATTTCGCACAGGAACGTGGGAGGGAATGATGCAGCCGTAGCCAGCTCCCATGCCATTGTGATCCCAGCCTGCGATGGCACGGATGCTAGCCAGGCAGCCTCAGCGCTGCCCCCATTCTCCCACCGCTCCCCGCACCGCAGCAGCGGCTAGGAATGGGGGCCACAGCTCCCCAAAGCTGGGCCCCCGCCCCCGGGTGGGACTTTGGAAGGTCCAAGCGCATCTGGAGCCAGGGAGGTTGCCAACGACTGGTGGAGGCCGGGCTCTGAGCAGCAGGAAACAGGACTAAGCCAGACATACGCACGGACCTGACAAGCATCTGCAGACCTTGCAATACAAGGCGAGCCGGTGGCTCTCACTGCTTCTCAGAGAGCACCCAAAGGAGACGCAATCATCGTACTACACAAGCTACCGCGCCATCTCCGCCTGCATCCCACAGGCAAGAGAGTGGACATGGGGTGTCGCTCCCCCACATGCACACGCTTCCCGACAAAACAAGAGTTCGTTAACGGGACTGAAACGAGAGCAAAATTCCCTCCGATTAATGAGGAGACAGTCAGACGAGGGGAGCTAGGCACTGGACTAATTACCAATACACACTGCAAAGGAAATTAACAGCATGGCGAGGGCAGCACAGCTAACTGTGCTGGAAGGGGGGACGGGCGCTAACTAGCAGCGTCTTGCTGCTGCTTTGGCTAATTACCCAGAGACTCGGTGTGCCCTGCTTCTTCTGCCTGCCGTTAATTAAAGACATGTGAAGGAGATCACTCCGAGCCACTCTGCTGCGCCCACATGGTGACAACGCAGCATATGCCACCGCTCAGAACAGTCAGGAGTCGTCACAACCAGCCCCCACGGCTGTTCCCCGGGGGATGGCAGGCGGCCGCTAGCGTTGGCGGGGTTACGGCTAGCCCAGATGCAAGTGGTGGGAGATCCTTCCCATGGCTCAGACGGTGCTGGGAGCTTCGCTATGACAACAGCAGGGATCCAGACACAGGCGTGCAGATCTGTATCTACCGCTCGCCAAACTAGCTTCCCTCCACATATCACCGTAGCTCTTTATTCTGGGGTTCTTGTTTTCTTGCCCGCTTCCTTGGTATCCAAAGGCAGAGCCCCCCCACCCTGCAGCCAGCGCTATCGCTGCTCCCCAGCCCCTCTGCATGAGAGACGTCTGCCCAGCACTGTACCTCCCCCCAAGCGCCGTCCCCTTAGCATCAGCGAGGCCTGGCCGTGCTCCAGAGCCAGGGGAAGGGCAGTTTTGGGGGGTTTGGATTCCAGCCTAGGTTCAAGCTGACGAGTATTCCGCACGTCCCCCAACTCCAACCCACAGCCATGGCAAGCCCCAGAACGGGAGACCTTGCGAGGGAGAGTTCAGACATCCCTGATCTGCTCAGTGTCCCCAGCTGGCAAACATCTGGTGCTTTCCCGGCCTGCACAGGGAGCATGTCACCACGGAAACGCCAGGTCCGAAGAGTGCTACCATGGCCATCTCATCAACACCAGGCCTCCCCCCTGCCCAGCCAAGGCCTGACCTCTTTATGGATTGCAGGCTTCTCCTCCTCCACCAGACACCTACCCCAACCCCACCACCCTCGGGGTGCTCCCAGCCCGGCCCAGCCATGCAGGCCTGCTTTCCCTGCCCCCGCAGAGGTGTCTGATGCTCCCCATCCGACTGCAGCGGCCGGGGAGGGTTGGGGGCGGGAAGCCTAAGTGATTTACTGTCTCTCAGCGGCATGGAGGGTAGGTTACTTACACACAGCGGAGTGTGTGCCAGAGTGCCTCGCACCTGCAGGCCACCTGCTCGGGGCGACGCTGATCCATGCAGAGAGCCCCAGAGCTCAGGGCTGGTTGCCCAAACCTGCCGCATGCATGTCCCCAGCCTCGCTGCACGGGAGAGCCCTGCTGGAGCGAAAGTCTTGCCCACTGGTGCCTGAGAGCCTGGAAAGAAGCAACAATGCCCTAGTACAGCAAGGGAGAGCTCCTGGTGTCCAAGGCCACAAGTTGCTGCTTTGAAATCCACAGGCCTTTGCTACAGCTTCACCTGGGGCCGATTCCTCCCGTCTTCGGGTTCACAGGCCTCCCTGCTACTCCCTCAGCCAGAGACCCCCGACCTGGCTGGAAGGAGCCACCGTTCTGCTCAGCAATGGCTAGTTAACGAAGGTACCTGCGTCAGGTAGTTCTCCTGGCTTGGGGAGCTCTGGCTGCAGAGGAGCTGCTGGTCAGATCCTTGTGCTGCTCTCTCCTGCTGCCGAAGGCAGTCCTTGGCCTCCCTGGAGAGCGTGACGCTGGGCTGGTGGAGAAGGACTGAGGAATGAACCCCTTTCACAGCCCTGGGCCGGGAGCAGCGCTGGGCCACTGGCAACAGGCAGTGGGACGGAAACGCCCAGAGGGGAGGCCCCATGGCTCATCCCCCCACCCCCTGCGCAGCAGCAAAGACTCCATTAGCAAAGGTGCAGGTTAAGAGAGCACAAGAACATGAACCAAGCCACCTTGGGTCCCGGCCGGCCGGAGCCACGCTGGGGTGCACGATCAGGGCCTGGGTGCTGGAGCGAGGGGGGCTGGCGCACCCCCTGGCTTGAAGTGGTTTCCATCATATCCAGGGTTTACAGTTTGGTTCAATGGCTCTCAGCCCCGCCATGTACACATCGTTCCAGCACCCCTGGATCAGGGCATATCCGCTGTGCCGATGCTTCACCCCTTTAATTTTCGGTACAGTCTTTTATTTACCCAGAGACCATCTCTTCGCCCCAGAAGCCCAGGCATCCCCCGTATCCAGCAGCTGCCCCTGGGCTCTTCCCAAGAGTGTGGCCGCAAGAGCCACACTAGGGCCAGCTGACCACAGAACAGCTTGTTAAGAGTCTGGGATTTTTTCTCCCCGTTTCATCTTGCATCTGTCCTACTTTAGCATTAACCGCAGCTAAAGTGCTGCTGACTCCACAACATCCGCGCCGGCCGGCTCAGAGCCGCTCGCTCGCTTTCTGTTGCTAAGCTAAAGAATGTGTATTTATTTATTTAATTCCCCAACCAAAACCGCCTGGAGGAGGAGGTTACCTGATCCTTAGAAATGTGCCCTGCGGCAGAGGAGTGGGGAAGTCTGTACTTCTGCTGCAGCCAGGCGGCAAAAAGTTCCCTCCACGATGACCCTGCGTAATTTGAACAGCTTGCATGTCTACCAAAAGGCCTCAGCGTTATAAGTCCTGTAAAGGGATCTTTTCACCTCCCATTGAAATACAGCCACTGCTGGGGTGGAACATGGCAGCTGTTTAACAGTGCACAGCAACCGTTCAGCAGAGTTGTTTAAAAACAATAGCAATAGACACCAGTTCAGAGGTCCTGACGCATAGACATGCGGGAGGCATTTTAGGGAGGTAGCACGTAATTACCAGTTGGGACGTGGCCAGGGACGTGGCTCCCGCCCCTTCAAGTGCAAAGTGAAATAAAACGCCAGGGAGCCTTAGACCCATGTGTGGTGAGACCTCAGCTTTAGCGCCTTTGTCTGTAGCACCCCCAGCAGCGCAGCGCCCCCAGCCCTGGGAAGGAAGATTCTCGGATACACCCGCATCTCCCCAGTACAGCACACCCTCCAATGCTCTGTCCAGCCAGGCATTACATGAGCACGTTCCATAGCACTGTGCCTTGCAGCCCCCTGACCAGCCCGGACCCCTCTCCCACCCTCGCCCCCTGAGCAGCCAGAGGCTAAGAGCACAGCTCTGCCCTGCAGCCCCTGGCCCAGCCCACAAACCACAGGGTCTCAGCAGACCTGGACGCAGCCCCCACGCTGGGAAGCAACAACGTCCCTGTGGGAGGGACAGCCAGCCTCCCGCTACCCCTGGAGCAGCACCTTCTAGGCCTAGCTTCCTACCCTGTCCCTCAGGGATGGCCTCTTCCCAGCCGCGGCACCACGTGCAATCAGGCTGGCGGTGCACAAGGATCCAGATGGCTTGCTGGGTTTCCAAAGCAGGCCTCTGGCTAGCTCAGTTGGGATGTAACTGGCCACAGAGCCTTTTGCAGCAAGGTCACTGGTTCGAAACCTGCCCAGGTCTGAGCCCTGGGACCTGCGAACACCAGGCCACACTTCACCGCCACGGAGGAGCCGCATCCCCCTTGCAGCACAGCTGAAAGCCTGGCTAGGAACAGGCAGCCTCTCAGCTTGGGCCAGCTCCAGCCGCTCCCCAACCCGCGCGTGGGGCCCAAAGCACTCAGGGGCGTTTGCCAGCAGTTCAGCTCAAAGCTACACTGTAGGCGTCAGGGAGAGAGCATGTGAGCAGAAATCGCCCCTGGGATGCATGTGCCCGCTGGGAGGCTAGGCTGTTTGTACAGCACCTAGCATCGCGGGGGCCTGGTCTGGGACTGAGGCTCCCAGAATACAAATAATAAGGGCCTGGGCTGGGGCACAGTTCAGTCTCCTGCTTGGCCTCTCTATTGTGACTCCCAGCAAGCAGGGCCCATCGTGGTGCACCCATCTCCTTTGACCCGGACCAGGGCTCCAGCTCCCCAGGGGGTCAGCGCCCCACCAGGAGCGCTCCAGAAATGCCTATCAGCGAAATCAACTCCTTCCTTGCAGGCCAAAACTCCATCACCCCGGAGCTGGCAGGGAGCTGGGCACCCAGAGGAGACCAGCCCCTGGAGCCGCCCAGTCCCCCTCAGAGAGACAGCAGGGGAGGAAGGGAGAGCGCACAAGCTCTGTGCTGATGCTGTGCACACTGTGGCCTCCCATCCGCGCTGCCAGCTGTTGCCCGACGCACCGGGCCCTGTGCTGAGAACCCAGCAAGGGCGAGATCGGTTACTTCAGCACCAGCCTGTGCGTGGCTGGGAATCACGCCTGGTGCCACCTCCTCTCAGAAGCCAGAGCCCAGCCCGTTTTTATGGGGCCTTGTTCATTGGTAACAGAGACACGCAGTTCCTGGGGCAGAGGGTGCCTTGCCCATGCAAAATGGAGCTTCCTTTCCCAGTGCCCAGGGTCAAGAGCCGTGAGGACTAGGGCAGCCTGCCCTGGGGCCGTACTGAGAGTTCCCTGGGGGCAGGGCAAAGCCAACGAACCCGCCTGGTCTGTCGGTTATTGCTGAAATACAGAGAACCTGCCACCAGATGCTGCCGGCCCCAGATTCCCACGGCCACATACGGCCTGCTGGAGGGCCCTGGCCGCCGGGGTCACTCCCTGGAGATCCCAGAGGCCATTCTGAAAGAGAAGGGGGTAAACAGCCACATCCTGGCCCAGCGCCAGGTAACCGAGGGCCCCACAGAGCTACGGGAGCCGTGCCAACCCCAGGCATCCTACGAGGGAAGAAGCCTTTGTACCAGCTTTTCAGTCTTCATTCCCAAAGAGAGAGGTGGCACCAGCTCTCCCCACGCCAGTCCGTGCCCAGCCTGGAGCTAGGACAGACGAGACCCCAGAGATGCTGACACCCTGATCTCTACAAGGGTGTGAGCCCGGGGTCCTGGCCAAAGGCTCATTCGGATGCCCTGCATTCCAGCTGGACATGGCAATCTTCTCTTCCTGCCCTAAACCGCCCAACAGCTGCCTCGAGCCCCACTCCCGGACAGCGAGGGGAACCCCGAGAGCCCCCGAGCCCTCCCAGGGATGGAGGCCACAACGCACACCTCCCACTCCCCCTTGTGGCCGACCCAGATGACGTGACACTGCCTTAGAATGGGGAAGGGACTTACGTCCAGAATGGAGGCGGAACACACCACGCGCACCCCGGCCAGCACCAGGCACGGGACACTACAAACTGCCCTGCAATTAGCAACCCAGAAATTACGTCTGACCCCAGCTGGGCTGTTCCAGTATATTGTGCACACTCACCTACCAACCCCCGCCCTCCCCAAGCTGGGATAGCCACTCACACACACAGCACCGGGATAGCCACTTGTACATGCACAGAGTACAATGTTTTATTAGACTTCACTGGAGCATCTTTCCCAACCCATACCCCAAAAGGCCTGACAGGGTTCAATAGGAAGCGAGAGAAATTAACAGCTCCAGGGAAAGGAAGGAAAAAGTCCCATCCCGCTCTGGGTAACGCTCTTCTCCGCCCCACTCCGAGATTAGTGTACATGTGCGAGAGAGAGACACAGACGTCTGCTAGAGACAGCAACTATAAACAGAGTCTGGTGGGCATAAACACTTACCGAGAGATCCAATCCCAATTACTACTGTCAAAAACGCCTTCGCTCACATTCAAACCTACGCGTGGCTCCCGGGATCGGAGATTTCCATCAGAATGTCTCACTGCAGGGGCCGGAACGTGATCTTCTAATGGCCGTTCTGCCCCAGTTGTCACCTAGGGAGGTTCTTCACACAGCTGCACGGCCCTGGACTCCCACTAAGTCTAGACTGTGTCCCCTGGGCAGGAGGGTAATGGGCAACTCTGGCATCTCCTCCAAGGCACAGCTCACACAGCACGGGCTCCCTTTGCTACCCTCCCAAACAGGGGATCCAGACACCACGAGCGACTCCCAGTGACCTCCCTACAAGATGAACTCTCACGTCTGTCAGCCCAGGACATAATGTCACGCTCAGGTGGATTCGCAGCCCACAGCGGGCGCTCCTCACTCCAGCCAGCTGGGATTATATTGAGAAGGGAAACTAAACACAGAGACAAGCCGAGTGTGAGTTCTGTGTCTGAAGCTCTGGCCAAGCAGAACCACCCAGTCCCTGGGCATCGTCTCTAAAGGTGCTGGGATCAGCGGGGCCACTGTCTGCAAGAGGGCACATGAAGCAAGAGACGTAGGTGCATGAAATTGCCTGGGTAAAAGATTAAATTTACAAATTTCTTTTGTGCAACTGAAGCACCAGATGGAAAGTAAAATACCACAGCTCCCCTAACAGCCCAGGAGAGCGCCAGATGGCCAGTACTTGAATAAGGGCAAAGTCTCCTAGCTGTCCAATTCCCTTCTACCCAGAACCTTTGCTCCAGCTGAAGGACACAGCAAACCAGAGAAAATCACCACCTGGTGGTTCCAAGTCAGACCAGAACATGGGCCTTGCGAGCAGAGGGCCAGCCGTCAAATCACTCCAGCTTCCTTGCAGCTGCGCTAAGCGCTCTCTACGCACAGCTCTCATGACCAAAGGGAGCAGCTCAGGCCAGCGGTGCTGCACTAGGCACACCTGGAATGGCTGCGTGTAGGGTGGGGGGAGGAGGGCATGTGCCAACTGCTTTGGATTGGAGAACCATTCCTTTGCACGCTGCGCTTATTGTGCCGTGCACTGTGTGTGATGGGAGAGCTCCTACTCAACACAACACACAAGCCTGGATGGGAAGGGGCAGCATGGGGCTGACCCTAGGGTTACCATACGTCCGGATTTTCCCGGACATGTCCGGCTTTTGGGGGTTCAAATCCCCGTCCGGGGGGAAATCCCCAAAAGCCGGGCATGTCCGGGAAAATCGGGAGGGAGGGATGGAGGGCTCGGCCGGGGCCTCTTTGGCCGGGGCCGGTGCGGGGCCGGGCTGGGATCGCGGGGCCGGGGGCATGGTGCCGGGCCGGGCGCGGTGCCGGGCGGGGAGCCGGGGGCG
>NC_048307.1:3091898-3135239 GCF_013100865.1 Trachemys scripta elegans | reverse complement strand
GTGCGCTGGGCCGCGGGGTCGCGGAGCCGGGAGCCGGTCCGGGGTCGCGGGGCCGGGCCGCCGGGGGGTGCGCTGGGCCGCGGGGCCGGGAGCCGGTCCGGGATAGCGGGGGGGGTGCGCTGGGCCGCCGGGGGCCGGCAGTGCTGGGCGGGCCGGGGGTGGTCGGCCGGGGCCGGCACCCCAGGGCCCGAGCCGACCCAGGCTGGAGCCGCCGGGGGGCCAGCCTGGGCCGCGCCTCCTCCCCCCACACTCCCCCTTACCTGCTTCAGGCTTCCCGCGAATTAAATGTTCGCGGGAAGCAGGGGAGGGGGCAGAGACTTTGGGGAGGGGGCGGAGTTGGGGCGGGGGCGGGGGCGGGGCCGGGGCCGGGGCCCCGTGGAGTGTCCTCCATTTGGAGGCACAAAATATGGTAACCCTAGCTGACCCACCACCATACAGAAGTGTGGGCACAGCAGCGCAGGATGGGATCACCACGCTTTGCCGCTGCCTAGGTAGCTCGGGCACTTTGATTGTAAGCTCCTCGAAGCAGGGACCGTCTCACCCTCTGTCTTGTACAGAACTGAGCAAACCATTGTGACGTGATGAGTGTAATATAATATCTCATTGAAAGATGACAGGGCCAGAAAGAGTTAATTACCTCCCAGACTGACCTGACCCATGGGTGCACTGTAGAGACTGGTTAGGAAGATCTGTAAATGAACAGAGCTTTGAAATGCAAGTTTACATTGTTAGAGATAGAAGGGGAGATGTTTGCTCAGGTTTTGTGATGTCAGCAAACAAGTCTTGTCTATTGCTATAGCTTTAATTCAAAGATCAAAAAGGAATATTAACATTTATGATGATACTTGAGTGAAATAGTATTATTGTCTCTATGTCTCTTTGAAGGTTGTGGTGACCTGGATCTGAACTGTTTAATGGATAAATTACCCTGTGCTAACTGCCAGGATGTTTAGAAGAAGGAGAGTTGAGTTGTTTTCTCAGGCCAAAAGGCTGCTGGAAATGTATAAAAACCTTGGGACACGATCCTTCTGCATCTCAGATCTGCTTTGGGTTTCAAGAGGGGGAAACCTTCAGCTATAATGATTGAGATCCCCAGTCACTGACTGGAGCCACCCTGAATATGGACATTGGACTATAACCTATGGATTATATCTAAAAGGACTTTTGGCAACTACACGCTCTTCCCAAGTGCCCAGCGACCGAGTCCCAGTGAGGACTGGTGCCCCGAAGGCGGAGCGAAAGACAGGCCTTTGTGTAAGAAGTGCTAGGGACGGGTGCTTCTCATAGATCAGCTGTTGGGCCATGAAATGCCCATTAATGTCTCTGAGAAAAATCCGCTAACCAAGGGTTTTTCATTTGCAGGGAAGGTGAGAGCCAGCAGAGATCAATCCCAGTCCCTGGGTCTCCAGAGGATTTTCTGCCCCTCTCCACTGATCCACCAAGCTCATCCTGATGAAGCAGCTATTGATCCCACGCCTGGGAGAGTGTGTGAAAGTACTGCAGATGGGGCTGAAAGCGAGGAGACAGCCTCCGAGCTGACCCGCAGCCCCGGCCCCCTCACTGCAGTGCTGGAGCCCTCGTCCTCTGCACCCACCTTTGCATTTTGCTTCCCGTGCACGTTCCGATGCCAGTCCATCACACGGGGAGGGGGGAGCGCTAGCGCTCATTGTCAGGGAACCAGCTTCTGAGCAGAGCAGATGGTTTCAACTTCAGCTAAATCAACATTCATCTGGGGAAAAGCAATTCCCTTCCTCCCCCTACCCCCCACTCAACTAAATCATCTATTTACCCTGCTAACTGTTGGCTGTTTATAAGAGGGAGACTCTTAAAGGAACAATCCCAGGTAGGCAGGGCCCCTAAGGGACTTAACAGCAGGCGCCATCAAACCTCACCTCTTCCTAGGATTGGACTCCTGGACAGCTGGTGCCCATTCCAACACTTGGGACCTCCCACGTGTGACGAAGTGGGACTATTCTTAATGTTTCCTCTGAATACTGTAGGGGTGCCTCCGTTTCCCCTATGCATTTCTTAAGTCTCTAGGTGGTGGGATAAGGGGTCTGATTGGTGCAGAGCAAAGGGCCAGTGCACATAAATGGCTGACACTCTGTCTCCTGGCAGCTGATGGCCTGGGTCCTCCCCCATTGCAAGGTGATAGCTAAAGGTGTGGAGAACAAAGGAATCAGGTGACCTCCTGGCACGGGAAAGGGACAAAGCCCAGAGGACGAGGGGCTGGAGGGGGAGTCAGTTTGGGGCTGGCTGGGGACGTGGGTGTCTGGCTCACTGCCCCCCAAAATGGACCCGGCTGAGGGGTCCTGTTCTCTGTGCCTACAAGCTCTGTTTTAGACCGTGTTCCTGTCATCTAATAAACCTCTGTTTTACTGGCTAGCTGAGAGTCACGTCTGACTGTGAAGTGGGGATGCAGGACCCTGTGGCTTCCCCAGGACCCCGCCTGGGCGGACTCACTGTGGGAAGCGCACGGTGGGGCAGAGGATGCTGAATGCTCCGAGGTCAGACCCAGGAAGGTGAAGATGTGTGAGCTTCTTGCCCTGGAGACAGTCTGCTCACAGAGAGGAGACTTCACCAGAGTCCTGCCTGGCTTTGTGGGGAGCAGCTGCAGAGCATCGCCCGGGGACTCCGTGACACCCCTGCAGCGTTGGGCCAGTGCAGGAGAGTCACGAGTGAAACCAACAGACGCTTGGAGGCCGTTTCAGTTCTCGTTAGTTCAGGTGATATGAGTGAGATGGGGGAAGAGTGAGAGGGAGGGAAGGATTAAAATACAGGGGCCAAGGTTTCTAAAGGTGACTAGAATGTCTCCTGTTTGGGGGCGCCCCACCCGACACACCTCGGAGGGCCCGATTCAGCATTTTCTGAAAATCAGGGCCCCCAAACTCCGTCACCAGCACTGTTCACTTGATTGCGCCCATTCCCGGCAGTCTTGCTGCACCAGCGAGTCACGGAGAGCGGGAGTGAGTGACGGAGAGAGAGGAAAGTTCCACTCTGGCTAGTTACAGTCTCTGCAACAGGGCCACATCACTGAGACGCCAGTGGCCCCCTGCTCTTCACCCTGTCCGACTTCAGCCCCAATCGCCATCGGTGTTTGGACAGCAGCAGCAGCTGCTCTGCCTGCAGCCCGGCGAGGACAGACTTCGCCCCAGAAACATAGGATCAGAGAGGATCCCACGTGACTGCTGCCACCGGGGACTGAGCTGGGGCCCTCCAGAGCTAAAAGCACACGTCCCTACGGCAGGCGCCGTAGCTAAGGGCTGAAGCAGGCAGGGTCACACCCTCTATGGATCCGGTGCAGAGGGGGACGCGGAGCCCGTGCTGGCCCCTGGGTTCCACTTCAACAAGTTCTTTAAATGAAGCATTGCGCCGTCACCTGGTCTCTCCACTCCTTAATGCTGGGTTGTTATAAGGGCATGAACCGGTCAGAGATGGCTCCAGCAGCTGAGCTTCCGTCACCTGGCTCCCCTCGGCGTGTGCTCAGCGGGGAAGAGCACGGGGGATCAGAAGCCTCCTCAGTGCTGATCCCCTGGCAGCGTTTACCAGTCGGAGGGAGCTCATGGCCATTTCCATTGCAATGCGTCCTAGCCGAGCCAGGCTGCTCACCCCTGCAATGCACAGCATGGCCTGATGCCCCGAACCCCTGCCAAAGGCACTGGGGAAAAACTGGACCCCAGGGCACCAGCACAGGCCTGGCCGAATGGGAAATAGAACCCCGGAGTCCTGACTTCCTGCTCCAGCCACACCCCACCGGCTCCCCCACTCCTCGGATGAGCAGTGGCCTCTCTTGCCGCCCCCCCGCCGAGGACCGTCTGTGCACCCACCAATCAATGCCGTGAAGGTCTCTGACTGGCCAGCAGGAACCGGCCTGGCTTGGCGGCCTGGATTTGAGTGGAGAAAGCCAAGCGTAGGGACACACCTGCACCCCTCCAGAGTCCCCTCCTCCCCCACTGCTGTAGCTAGCACCAAGAGAAAGGTCTCTGGGCCTTCTTTATGCCCCAGCTGCTGCAGGGGGGCGGGGCTGATCACTGTTTAAGCTGCATTTTGTGGTGTCATCAGCAATCACCAATAGCGCATCAAGCCTAGGCTAACCATCGTTCAGCTGCATTCGTGATTACGTTGCTCTGAGGAGCAGGTCGATACCACGCTATCCCACGGTTCAGCAGCACTCAGCCGTCTCCGGTTAGCTCAGAACATCTACTAGCCGGCGCACAGCCAGGGGCGAACAGTGTGGGCACACGCCCTCAGAACTGCCACGCCAAATCACCCCTCGCCTGGTGCAGGGCCTGCCTCGCGTCCCCTCCCATCCCCCCGCTACGTAACCCGCTCCTGCAATGCCAGACAGGCCAGTCAGGGAGCTGGAACTAGGGCTCTGAGATCGCCAGCCCCAGGCCCGTTGGGATGTGTGTCTGGCGGGGAGAAGAGACGGGCTCTGCCTATGGAGCTGGGGATTTCCCAGGCATGCTGGGCTCACAGATTTGCAAGCACCCCGAGGAACAAAACCTGAGGGGACCCCCATCTGGAATAGACGGGATGTCAGTGCGTCCCACCAGGGAGCCCAGGCAGGGGAAGAGGAGCAGGCGAGGGAGGCCAGAGAAGCAAGCCCAGCATCCCCTGCCCCGGCATCCATTGACTCGGTGAGAATCGAGCCCCCCCCCACAGAGAGACACGTTCGGAGCCGGTGCTCACCCCCTCGGACACATGAGCTGAGCTGTGCTGCCCGTAAATCTCCCCGTGCCTGTAGGGTGACCAGACAGCAAGTGTGAAAAATCGGGACAGGGGATGGGGGGTAATAGGAGCCTATATAAGAAAAAGACCCAAAAATCGGGACTGTCCCTATAAAATTGGGACATCTGGTCACCCTACATGCCTGCAGCCCCGCTTGCCGGCAGCTTCTCCTGGCTGGCCTTCCCCAGCTCTGCTCATGCAAATCGGTTACAAAGGAGGGAGCAGGGGAAACGGGAACCAGGACTCCTGGGTTCTGTCCCTGGCAGCGCGGTGTCACTTCGCCTTCTAGGGCATCTGTAAAGCCACAGTGAGCGGGAGCAATGGGCTGGGAAGTCCGGGCTATGGGGCTAGCTCCCCCAGCGGCAGCGCTGTCCCACAACCAGGACAGGCGGAGCGTCCTCCCACCCCCACCCCACCTCCGCCCGCTCCCGGCGCAATAAAGGCCTGTTCTCACAGGGAACTGTCTGCCTGGGGCTCGTCCCTGGGAGGAGCTTTGTGGGGTGTTGAAAGAAAACCCTTTGCAGGTGCGAAGGGCCCTGAGCCTACAGAGCCCGGCTAGGGTTGCCATCTTTCGACTGGCACAAAACCGAACACTCTTTGCCCCACCCTCTGCCCCGCCCTCCTCTGGGGCCTCGCCCATGCCCCGCCCCTTCTCCAAGGCCCCGCCCCCACTGACTCCATCCCCTACTCCCTCTGTCACTCGCTCTCCCCACCCTCACTCACCGGGCTGGCTCAGGGGGTTGGGGTACGGGCGGGGGTGAGGGATTTGGTTGGCGGTGTGGGCTCCAGGGTCGGACTCCAGAAATTAGGAGTTCAGAGTGTGGGGGGGCTCTGGGCTGAGGCAGGGGGTTGGGGTGTGGGGGTTGTGAGGGCTCTGGCTGGGGGTGCGGGCTCCAGGGTGGGGCCAGAAATGGTTTGGAGGGCGGGAGGGGAATCAGGGCTGGGGCAGGGGGTTGGGGGGAGAGGGGGAGGACTCCGACTGGAGCCTGCCAGCCCCACTGCACAGCGCCACCAATTGGACAGTCAATGGCCCGGTCGGCAGTGCTGACCGGAGCTGCCAGGATCCCTTTCCGACCAGGTGTTCCAGTCGAAAACCGGACACCTGGTCACCCCAAGCCCGACAGCAGGGGGCAGTGGTGTGTTTGGATACCTGTTCCATACGCTCCTTTTGCAGAGGGCCCAGAACCACCATCGCCAGCTCCGCAGGCTAGCCCGGGAGCATCCCGTTACGCCAGCAGCTCCTGCCTTCCTCCCGCCCGCCGCACGCTGTGTTTTGGTTCCCGGCGCCCACGGGATGTTAGCGAGGAATATTTTTATGAAGGAAATGAAGTGCATATTTCATTGGGTGAGGGGAGGTTTCGTAACAGCAAGTGCTGTGAATTGGCAGATAAAGGAAGTGTCAGAAATAGCTGCTCTTAATTATATTCCGGCTGACGAGCAGCTCACAAATAACCGGCGCTGAAAGCTTTTGTTGCATTAGCTGGGCCTTATCAAGTGCCGTTAAGAGAACAATGATACTTTCCAGTCCCTCTTCCTGGGCTGATAAAGGCAGGTTAAAAGGAGAGCGTGAGCCAGGCAGCTCCCAGAAACACGCTGCCGGAGGAAGGCTCCTGAAGGGGATTCCATGGTGTCCCCGGGCGCAGCAGCTGAGGGCAAAGGGCCTACCAGCCTTGCGCAGGGTCCCACACTTCACAAGTCAGCCCCAACGTACACCAGGTGAACGGTTCAGAGAAGCTGGGCCAAGCACTCCCGTTGTGCCTGAATCCCAACACAAGGACACGCAATGAAACCGGGCAATGGCCAATTCAAAACCGATCAAAGAAAACAGATTTTCACACGACACAGAAGCAGTCAGTGGAACTCACTGCCACAGGATGTGGTTGAAGCCAAGGTTAGAAGACAGATTGGACACTTGTTTGGAGAACATAGAAACCTCATGCTCTGGGGCTCCACCAATCCTCTGTTAGGGCTGGAAGGAGACTCCCTGGGGGCAGATTATCCCACATCGGCCTCCTGTGGAGCTCTTGCACCTCTCCAGCTAGGCCCCTGGTGCTGGGCACTATCAGACAGGCTGGGCCAGATGGACGTCAGGCCTGAGTTCACCTGGCAGTCCCGGTGTACGGTGCTATGCCCAGGTCGGATCTTTACCCTGCAGTGCCACACTACAGCACAGGGGTCTCATGCTCTGCCCTTGAGGACCTGACCCTCCAGGGGTTCCAAGGACAGGGGACAGCCCCAGGCGGACTCCCCCTTCTTTACAAGGGCTGGGGTGTGTGGGGGGGGGTGACAGCCCTCCCTCCCCTCCACCCCAGGATCACTGGCAAATGCCCGGCAGAGAGATCATCGCCAGCAGCAGCTGCAGCGACCCTTACATGTAGGGCTGGCTTTAATTAATAGGATTCAGGCTTGGTATTAACACTTCATCCCGGAAGGCTGATGGATAAAGACAAGGCGCTGCACAGAGGCAGCCGGGCTCCAAGCGCTTATGTAACAGCTCAGCTTATTACCCCGACCTGTCAGTCTTCTTAGGGGTCATTATTAACTGGGAAGAGCCTTCCCAGGCCGGGCTGGCAGCAAGATGGGGCTGCAGGGCCCCCAGAGCAGGGAGCTCAGCTGCACGGGGCTCTAGGCCCCAAGCCAGGCTGGGATCATGCAGCCAGGAGACCTTCATCGTCCTCTCCCACCTCTCTCTGGGGGAGTGGCTTGCGGGGCAGAGAGAGACCCCCTCTAGCCAGCCAGAGCACTGAGGGGATGGACTAGAAACACAGGCCTCCTTAGCACCCACCTCAAGCCAGGCCTCGCGCCAGGCACCCCGTCCCCAGTCTCTGCACCCTTGGGGGCCGGGAGAGCTGGCTCCCAGGTGCTGTGGTGACGGCAGCCCCTGAAGCAGACTGAAGGGGAACATTCGGGTGCTGTCACCTCTCACTCTGAGGATTAATCCGCCCTCGTTTCAATACATTAACCCACTGCCAGTCAGCAAGGTTTGCAGTCCCCCCCGGTAGAGTGGCGAAGGGATGGGGCGAGGAGGGGCTGGTAGAGCTGGATCGAATAGCGGGTGTGGGGAGAGGGGCTGCAATCAGGCTCAGCACACAGTGAGGCCAGGCCGAGCCTAGCGGGGGGTGCGGTGTATCAGGGCTGTGGTGCATTAGCGGGACCTGTGTAGGAGTTTGCACAGCTTCTGCTTGGCTCTAATCAGCAATCTCGTCCCCTTGTTTCTAGAAGCAACAGCTTCCCCATCTCAGCTGAAAAAGCCAGAGGAGGTTTTAGTTCACAGCCAACTTTGAGCCCAGTTAAAAATGGGGGATTGCAATATACTCTCCCGGACCAGACACGCCTCACAGCCACGGCTCCCATTCCCCTCACTGCAAACCAGCTGCACACCAAGCCCCAAACCCACAGCCCGCTTCTTCAAACAACTGTCTCATCTTATCAGAGGGAGAGCAAGAAACCCGGCTTCCAACCCGGGGAGGGATGTTCCCTCAAACCTTTGCCTTGGCAGGTGAGTCACTTGCAAGCGAACTGACTATAAAGCCCAGGGCCAGCGTGCCAGAGGCCAAGCAGGACAGGGCATGGGGGCTCCTTGGAATCTGGCAGCAGGTCAGGCCCGTCTGAACACTGCCCATCCAGATCAGGTGGCATACGCCAGTGGGCAGTTGGGTACACAGCCTATGGACCCCACATTGCCCAGGGGCAGAATACATAGGACAGCTGGGAAGAGAACCCAGGAGTCCTAGCTCCCCATTCTCTGCTCCAACGTCTAGTCAATAATCATGAAGTTACTTTGGCAGCCGCACAAACGCAAAGTTACAACGTACAACTGGGGCCATTCAAAGCCCCCAGAACCGAAAGGTGGCCACAGTGCCCAGTACCGAGCGTCAGAACCTGCAGTGCATTTATACACCAAGCGGTAGATGCACAAGTAGAAAACAACAGACCCATTTATCACTCTGCCTTGCAAAGATCCTTTTGCAGGTGCTACTGCTCCATCTGCCAGTTCTGCCTCCTCCCTGCCAGCAATGCTCCAGACAAACCCCACGAGGCCTCAGACAGACGGACAGACAGCGCTTGTCAGCCTGCGCATGTGGGCAGATAGATTTCCGAGCCATGGGGCGGGAATGTGCCTGATATTCGATCGGGGTAGGGAGGCAGCCTGCAGATGCCGCATGGAGGCACAGGCCTTGCCAAGGCAGGGAGCAGTTCCTAGCGCTTGTAAAACAGGGAAACGCTTGTATTTCTGCAGCCAAGGTCATGTCAAGTAACCAGCCCCACACTCCGTTAAGATGCTAATGAAGCCATTATCATCTTATGATCAATTCGGACTGTATAAATAATGCACTGGGAAGCTCGCCGGATGCTGCAGAAGCACATTAATAATGGAACTTTGCATTTGCTGACTGCAAAAGGCTGGAGAAACCCCCAGGGGCTCGATCCCATAGGGGGATTAAACCACAGCCTTCCCCTAGCAGCGGCGGCAGGCACAGATTAGCTGGCATTTGCTACCACACATAAGGACGTTTCTCCCTCTGTTCCGCAAGGCCTGACCCACATTCCCAGCCAGGAAAAGAGGAGCGTCCTAAGCAATCCCGGAGTTCTCCTGTAGGGGAAGCAGGCATCCAGCCTTGCCCCAGAGAGCCCCTGCCGGCTGACGCTCAGCCCTGCCCTCGGTAGCCCAACAAGGATACTTCGCACCTGTGCTACAGAGCGGGAGCAGCTGCTCCATTGCTAAGGCTGAAACAGAGTTCCCACCACAACCCCAGTTTGCCTCTAAACCACCATGAAAAAACAACACACTTACAAAGAGCTGGAGAACCTACTTTGCTGGCCTCCTCGAGCCGAGACCAGGTTATAATTTGTATTACAGTGGATGCGCCGAGCCAGATCTGGGCCACATCACACGTGGTACTGTGTACATAGAAACGCAGGACTGGAAGGGACCTCAGGAGGTCATCTAATCCAGTCCCCTGCACTCATGGCAGGACCAAAGATTACCTAGGGCAGTGGTTCTCAAACGTTTGTACTGGTGGCCCCTTTCACATAGCAAGCCTCTGAGTGCGACCCCCTCCCCTTATAATTAAAAACACTTTTTAATATATTTAACACTATTATAAAAACTGGAGGCAAAATAGGGTTTGGGGTGGAGGCTAACAGATCATGACCCCCCCATGTAAGAACCTCACGACCTCCTGAGGGGTCCCAACATCTGGTTTGATAACCTCTGACCTAGACCATCCCTGACAGGTGTTTGTCTAACCTGCTCTTAAAAATCTCCAATGAGGGAGATTCCACAACCTCCCTGAGCAATTTATTCCAGTGCTTAACCACCCTGACAGTTAGGAAGTTTTTCCTAATGTCTAACCTAAATCGTCCTTACTGCAATTTAAGCCCATTGCTTCTTGTCCTATCTTCAGAGGTTAAGGAGAATAATTTTTCTCTCTCCTCCTTGTAACAACCTTTTATGTACTTGAAAACAGTTATGTCCCCTCTCAGTCTTCTCTTCTCCAGACTAAACAAACCCAATTTTTTCAATCTTCCCTCATAGCTCATGTTTTCTAGACCTTTAATAATTTTTGTTGCTCTTCCCTGGACTTTCTCCAATTTGTCTACATCTTTCTTGAAATATGGCACCCAGAACTGGACACAATACTCCAGTTGAGGCCTATTCAAGGCAGAGTAGAGCCGAAGAATTTCTTCTCGTGTCTTGCTTACAACACTCCTGCTAATACATCCCAGAATGATGTTTGCTTTTTGCAACAGTGTTACACTGTTGACTCATATTTAGCTTGTGATCCACTATGACCCCCAGATCCCTTTCCACAGTACTCCTTCCTAGGCAGTCATTTCCCATTTTGTACATGTGCAACTGATTGTTCCTTCCTACGTGGAGTACTTTGCATTTGTCCTTATTTTATGTCACCCTATTTACTTCAGACCATTTCTCCAGTTTGTCCAGAACATTCTGAATTTTAATCCTATTCTCCAAAGAACTTTCAACCCATCCCACCTTGGTATCATCTGCAAACTTTATAAATGTACTCTCTATGGCATTATCTAAATCACTGATGAAGAAATTGAACAGAACCAGACCCAGAACTGATCCTTTCAGGACCCTACTCGATATGCCCTTCCAGCTTAACTGTGAACCACTGATAACTACTGTCTGGGATCGGTTTTCAAACCAGTTATGCACCCCCCCCCCTTATAATAGTTCCATCTAGTTTGTATTTCCCTAGTTTGTTTATGAGAAGGTCATGCAAGACAGTATCAAAAGCCTTACTAAAGCCAAGATATACCACATCTACCGCTTCCCCCATCCATAAGAACATAAGAATGGCCCTACTGGGTCAGATCAAGGGTCCATCTAGCCCAGTATCCTGTCTTCTGACAGTGGCCAATGCCAGGTGCCCTAGAGGGAATGAACAGAACAGGGAATCATCAAGTGATCCATCCCCTGTTGCCCATTCCCAGCTTCTGGCAAACAGAGGCTAGGGACACCATCCCTGCCCATCCTGCTTAATAGCTATTGATGGACCTATCCTCCATGAATTTATCTAGTTCTTTTTTGAACCCTGTTATGGTCTTGGCCTTAACAACATCCACTGGCAAGGAGTTCCACAGGTTGACTGTGCATTGTGTGAAGAAATACTTCCCTTTATTTGTTTTAAACCTGCTGCCTATTAATTTCATTTGGTGACCCCTAGTTCTTGTGTTATGAGTAGTAAACAACACTTCCTTATCTACTTTCTCTACACCCGTCATGATTTTATAGACCTAAATCATATCTCCCCTTAGTCGTCTCTTTTCCAAGCTGAAAAGTCCCAGTCTTATTAATCTCTCCTCATACGGAAGCTTTTCCATCCCCCTAATCATTTTTGTTGCCGTTTTCTGAACCTTTTCCAATATATATTTTTTGAGATGGGGCGACCACATCTGCACGCAGCATTCAAGATGTGGGCGTACCATGGATTTATATAGAGGCAACATGATATTTTCTGTCCTATTCTCTATCCCTTTCTTAATTATTCCCAGCATTCTGTTCACTTTTTTGACTGCCGCTGCACATTGAGTGGATGTTTTCAGAGAACTATCCACAATGACTCCCAGATCTCTTTCTTGAGTGGTAACAGCTAATTTAGACCCCATCATTTTATATGTATAAGGCTTGTTACCCTGTCAAAGAAAGCTATTAGGTTGGTTTGACACAATTTGTTCTTGACAAATCCATGCTGTTACTTATCACCTTATTATCTTTTAGGTGTTTTCAAATGTACACACACACGCGTGTGCGCACTCACACACAGCAAGAGACAGCTCCTGCCCCAGGAGCTTGCAGACTGAATACACAAGACAGACAGGGCGGCAGAGAGGAAGGACTGTGATCCCCCTTTTACAGCTGTGTGCCTCTATTACCCCCAAGGACTCTGTGGCAGAGCTGGGAACGGACCCAAACCTCCTGAGTCCCAGGCCAATGGGTTAATCACAATGCTTATCACTTCTACAGCACCCTCTGCCTTCAAAGGGCAGCACCAGCACTAACCAATGAGCCCTTACTGCTCCTGGATAGGGGCTACTGCTCACAGGCGGGGAAACTGAGGCACCTAGCAGGAGAAAAACTTCACCAAGGCCCCAAGTCGCACGATTAGGATTCGAAGTCAGGAAGCTCCTCTCTTTCGGCTCCCTAAGGATCCTCTGTGTGTCCGCAGAGAGTCACTTCTCCCAGCAGTGACGGCAGAGGGGTTTGCTGTCTTGCCGATAAGACAAAAATCCTGATACTTATCATCATTCAGTCCCAAAACACGTTTCACGGGGACAGGGGACATTCGCCCCAGCATCCTCATGAAATTCCAACAGCGGCACATTACAGCTTGGCTCTCTGCAGTTGCAGTCACACGTAGAAAAATCCCTCCCTTCCTGTCCCAAACTGTTGTGCGTTCCTAACCAGCTGCCAAATTCCACCCCAGAGGTGGCAGGCCCAGAGATCCAGCTCAGGCTGGTTGCTTGCCCTCTCCCGCTGCAGCTCTCGCTTCCCCTCTGCAGACGCTGGGCTGTGGGCAGGGTGGATAAAAGTCAGTGATGGGTGAAATGATCCCTAAGAATACAGCATCTGAGAAACACCTGGTAATGCAAGTCACCAGCACACTGGCCAGGAGCTAGCAGACCCTCCACAGGCTACGAGCACTGCAGAGGCAGCCAGTCTGTGTTGCCCTGGCACCAGATGGGAGCAGCAGCAGACAGGGGAGAGCACAGAGAATTCCCTTTACCGTCTCACGGCTGCAGGCGCTGTGTTTGGGGTAGGGCCCTCTGGAGATCCTACTTGGTGTCTCTTCCATCTAATTCTGCTACTGCCCCCTTTCAATGCAACATGAACAATAACTAAGTGATGGGAGAGGATGCCAGCCCCGCTTCCCTCCCCACACACTCGGATGGCTCTGACAGCCCAGGGACCCATGCAGTATGAATCAGACGCTTACAACAGCAACTCCCAGAGAGAATCCCCAACTTCCCTTCCAGCTCAGCCCAGGATATACGTCCCCCTCCCAGAGACATTTCTCCTCCCTCCCGCAGAAACACGGCCAATCACCTTAATAGACAAGGCACCTGCCCCACAGCTTGGGTGGATTCATTTAAATCACCCAGCGGAAAGCCACGATTAAAATAATCAATTTCAACCACCTTTTCTATTTAATAATATAATATATGGAGATATACCTATCTCCTAGAACTAAAAGGGACCCTGAAAGGTCATCAAGTCCAGCCCCCTGCCTTCACTAGCAGGACCAAGTACTGATTTTGCCCCAGATCCCTAAGTGGCCCCCTCAAGGATTGAACTCACAACCCTGGGTTTAACAGGCCAATGCTCAAACCACTGAACTATCCCTCCTCCCCAAATTTGTACTTTGATTCTTTTCTCAAGAAAGGTACGTTCCCATTGGTGGAAATAACAACTCAAACATGCGGATTTACAACTAACTAGCGCCTTTACACTAGATATTGGGCCGTATTCAGACTTTTGAGGTCAGGCCGTATAATCGGGGGGAAAACGTCTTTCTGGACACAGAAGAGCAGCTAATTTGAACTAAAATTCTTGATAGAGGATCGTGGATTCAGCATACTCATTTTCTAATTTTAAATGTTTTAAGCGATTATAAGAAGTTTAGGCCTTAACATATTGTGTATTCAATTCAGGTTTGATTTTAAGCCGGCTGATTTGTAAATCATACGTTTCTTTTTAAATAACAAAAATTTAAAAAATCTGATATTTTTATTTTAAAAAACTCCCACTGATTTTGCTCCACCCTGCCCCCAGCCCAGCGCCTGCAGAGCGGCAGGAGAGGCAGGCAGCCGGCTGGGCCTGGCAACGCTGCTTTCATCCCCAACACAGATTGATCTGGATCTCTGGGCCTCCGTTTGAGTCTTTCCACAGGACTTCAAAATCAATCCTCCCCTCACGCCTGGTAGCAGCAAAATGCAGCGCGAGCCTGGCCCCTGGGGCCCAGACGAAGCATCTTAACTGGGCCTCTAGGAAATCAGAGAACTCCTTTGTATTAAAAAAAAACCTTTTAAAAATCAAGAGCCAGAAGGAAAGTGCTTCCCTTCAGCACTGCATATCGACTCGGGGAGGTGTGAAGCCAGGGGACGGTGGAGGGAAGGGGAAATCCCTTACACCAATACTCGCCACCCATTCAGATGGCTGTCCATGTGGTTTACATCTCCTGCCAGAGAGAGGTGCTGCAGGCAAGCGGCTGGGGAGAGGACAGGTTGCGGAGGTAGGAAATGGAGCATTAAAAAGGTGCAGTGCTACCGGAATCTGGGCTCAGCCCGCACGGCCTAGACAGGTGCGGCAGGCGGAGGAACCTTCTTGTGATGTCCTGCCCGCTAGCCTTCCCGACAGCCCACGCCATCTCCTAGCGCGCAACAGAAAAATGCTGCAAGGCCAGGGCCGAGATGGTCATATGGTTAGTACAAAAGGAGAGCGAGACAGATGGTCAGAATCAGGATGGGGACCAGATGCTTCCAGCTTGTCTCTGGGCCGAGCAACCGTCAGACTCACGCTTGCAAATTCTGCTGCCTTCGCTTAGTCACCGTGTTCCTCTGCCCCCGGAGCTGCAGCTGACATCTATCACTGCCTCTCCCCTCTCCACAGGGAGCCTCGCGTGGGGGTGGGGGCTGTCATCTCAAGGGACGGGTTTGGCTGAAGGCCGGTGGGAATTTGGTTTATTCCTGATTAAATTTAGCACCAGCGAAAGGTGCTGGATCGATGCCCTGAGACGGAAGTCAAAGCCTCAACCCAGTCCCTGGAAGGGCTGCAACCCCCCTACCTCCAGCCAGCGTCTCGATCCTGTCCCAGCACCGCAAGCTGGAGGGCAGCTCGCTCTCCATGACCCATTCAGTGCCTGGCCTCTCTCCCGAGGCTCCCAAAGAGCCACTGGTGGCTCTGGTGGTGGGGCTGACCCCCCCCCCCCAAAGGCAGCGTGGAGGGCCCTGTGCCAGCTGGTGCTCACATGCACTGCTTGGCTTGGGCACCAGCACTGGCCCCCTGGCCTAACACACAATGAAAATTCAAGGCAAGAAGAGTTAAGAGCAAGCACCAGAGGTAGATTCTGGACGTGACCGGGGTACTGGGTTCCCCAGGCCCCTGGTGAAGGGAGGTGCAATAGGGAGGCTAAACTCAGTGTCGCTTTAAATCCACCCCCACCCCACTGTAAAGAACACCGGGATACAGGTCCATTCCTTGGCTTATAAAGCAGGGGTGGCCACGCTGCACATGCAGATGACACGTCCCAGCATGCAATGCTTCCTTCGCTGGCCCCTCTGCATGCTGGGACTTGTAGTGTCTCTGCGTTTTGCCTCAAATGAACGGGAAGGTCCACACATTGGTGTGCCAGGTGCAGCCTTCAGTCCCTGGCGTACCGCCGGTGGGGCCTCCCCAGCCGGGCTCCCTGCACGGCACCCGAGGAAGAGCTGCGGGGCTCAAGGGAGCTGGTAGAGCCCAGTGAGCCAGGGTTTGCCTTTCAGTTCTGGACCCTTGTGTCTGCAGTAAATACGCAG
Organism: Trachemys scripta elegans; assembly: GCF_013100865.1. NCBI lineage: Eukaryota > Metazoa > Chordata > Testudines > Emydidae > Trachemys > Trachemys scripta. The sequence goes on along the minus strand of NC_048307.1, from coordinate 3,119,462 downwards.
CCCCAGTGCTCCAGGCACCGCATGCACGAATGCCCTGCGGGATGAGGTCAGGCGCTGCCTGGATGGCGAGCAGAACTGGGTACCACACTGCTCAGGAAGGGTCTCAACCCGCCGGGGTCTCCTGCAGAGGCTGCAGCTTCTCAGGAGAGCTCAGCCAGGCTCCCAAAGCACGTACCACACGGGGCGAGAAGGCAGCTCTGCCCTCAGTCCCTCGGCACCACAGCATCTGATTCCCATGCCTGCTGCATGCCTCCCCATCAACCTTATCCTCACTTGACCTCCCCCCCCCCGCCCCACTCATCTGCTGCAGCTGCTCTGAAGCATGTCTGAACCCATCAGTCTCTTTGCCCCAGCCCCAGCTAGATCACGCTTGGGCCTGGCCAGTGCGGTGGCACCGTGTGCAGCTCCCCACGGAGCCTGGGGCGGGGCGGTGGCCAGTCGAGTACACACACGACCCTTTGGAGATGCCCGAGCCGCCCGAGCCGCCCACACAGAATCCTAGTTGGCAGGGACTGCCCGGACAGCTCCCTCCCGTCCCCCCACCCGGCTGCAGGGCAGGGCTCTCCCCCTCACAAGCCCAGCGAACGCACAGTGACACCAGTAGCTGAGCAGGGGTGGCTGGACTCAGTAAAGCAGCCAGGGGCCGGGCCAGTTGCCTCAGGCACCTCCTGGGCCCAGGGTCCCATGCAGAGCACGGGCTGCAGCAGCACAGGAGAGTCAGCGCCACTAACCCAGCCGAGCCGTCCTCGCGCACCAAGCAGGGGATCCCCCTGTCTCTCGGGGACACCCCCCCTTCCCCTTCCCCTTCCCTGCCTGCCTGGACTGCACCTCTGCACCCCCAGGCTAAGTCCACACAGCAGCCGCTAACAGGGATCCTACCCACGTGGAGCCTATTCCCTCCCTCGGGCAGAGGGGCCCCCAGGGGACGGGAGGAGGGGACGTACCTTGGGGAACCAGCTGTTCCCGTCTCAGCAGCACTCGGAGCAGCTCTCCCCAGCACAGCCACTTGCCTTTGCCCCACACATGGCACCATCAGGCGGCTGCGTGGCACCATACCCGTCACTGGGATGGCCTCCTCCCCCCTTTGAAATCCCCCTCTGGCTCCCATCCACCGCCCCAAACCCACCTGGGAGGAAGGTTGGGCCAGTGGCTAGTGCAGCAGCCTAGGCCAGGGTTCAATTCCCTGATCCCAGGCAAGTTACTCCGCCTCCTATCCCCAGCTGTACCCTGGGGACAACAGCACCGCCCGCCTCCCGGGGCGCTGGGAGGGTCAGTACGTAATAGAGACGCTGGGAGAGCTACCGATCGAACATGGTACATGAGAAACAGCCATTGGCATTACTGTGAGCGCCTGGGCCTCCCCTCCATGCTCCCCGCCAGCGCCTTCACAACCGGGTCCCTCCTCACTAGCCACCGTCGTCCCTTGTGTCGGGGACCCAGCGCCTGCTTCTCGCACAGCCAGCCCCACACCACGGATCCGGCAGGCCCGGCCCACGACTCCCTGCTGCAGCATCTGCAGGACACAGGCCCGGCCGGGCGGAGCGGCTCCTGGAGGGATGGCGTTAGCGCTAACCAAAGGGTTTAGAGTCGCCATCGGAGCCCGGCGCTCGCCAGGTGAACTCAGCGACCTCGTGGCAGCTCGTCTCTGAACTGGACCATGAGCTCTTTAGGGCAGGGACCGTGGCTACCCAGGTGCTCGTGCCGCACAACTGGGGCCCCGGGCACCACCACAAAACCTCTCTGGGCTTGCACCCTACACAGCCTCCCAACGAGGCCGCAGCTCCACCAAAGCCAAGCAGAACAAGGGCCCGGGACAGGCCCCGTCACCTGCTCGGCTCCCAGGTTTGATTCTGGGTTTCAGTTCTTATGCAGCTCCCAACTGCACAGCCCCCGAGCAGCAGGACGACAAGCACCCCCTCCACCCCCACCCTCTGCCACGGGGCAGCCCAACTCAGCCAGAGGAGCTCTGCACCTGGGCATGCGAGGGCCTGATCCGGAGAGATGGTGTGCTAGCGCCCACAACGCCCACAGGAGAGCACGCCTCTCCGGACCAGGCCCCTATGGTCACAGACAGGAGGCTGCCCGAGGTGAGGAGGGTTGGCTCTGCCAACATCTCCAGGGGCAGCCGCCAAGCCTGCAACATGGACTGCCACCCCCCCCAGACACCATCCGAGGAGCCACTCACCCTCCCCACCCTCTGCTTCACCCCACAGCCAGGACACAAGGCTCCCAGTACCAGACACAGAGATCCGAACCCACAGCAGCATTCGCCCCTTTGGGGGGCCCAACACAAGACAAGATCTATGAATGAGGCGAGACAGCCCCCGCAGGTCCGCTCCCGAGCCGTGGGGCGTTAGGGAACGCAGGTGGCTCGGGACACTCGGCAGGGCAGTGGGTTGGCAGGAAGTCTGGCAGCAGGGTGGCCCATGCCCGCATGCCAGGCAGCAGCTAAGCCATTACCATCTTCTCTGCAATCGCTGTGGCCCTGTCCAGATTGGATGCACTGGTAGCTCACCTGGGACCAAGCTGCCAAGCAGAGCCTGGGCGCCAGCCAACGTCGGAGCAGGTCCCCAGTGACTCACAGCCCCCAGGAGCTAGGCGGGGCTGTTATCCCAGGGTACAGCTGGACGGCTCAGAGAGACCAAGGGCACGAGCAAGCCCGGGTGTGAATCTACAGCGCCCCGGGCTGCTGCACGCTGCCTGGCCACATGGACCCTGCTGCTGTGCCCTAGATGTTCTGTCACCTGTTTGACCCAGAGCGCAGGGGTCAGCCTGCTTCTCGTGCGAGCACCCTGTTCATCTGCCGTGCATGTCCCCGTTCATCTCCCGTGCACATCCCCATTCATCTCCCGTGCACGCCATGTGCACTAGCAGGAGTGATCAGCCACCTTGAGAACATACCGTGCTGCCAGCCCTGGCTCCAAAGCCCAGAGAGTGGAGTCTGGCTGTCTCCAGCTCTGACAGACGCCACTGCTTCCCATCAGCGCCTGGCGCACAGCGCCTGCTCCACCCAGAGGAAGGGGAACGCCCACACCAGCTTCCCAGGCAGCATCCTCCTGCGGTCCCACGGCAGCCTGGAGACCAGCCACAAGACACAGCAAGCCCACTGAGGAGCCGGGGGGCAGCTCTGCGGGCACCCAGCCCCAGGCAGTGCCCCCGGGCAGGGGTTCTTAGACAGACACAGCTCAGCCCTTCCATTGCTGATCTCCACCCCCTGCCCGGCTGTGCGGCCAGTCACCCCCGGACTGTAGATACCCGGCTCTCGGAGCACAGCGCTGGACGCACAGCCTCACAGGCGGGGCACGTGCCATATGGCAACTGGCACATGCATCCCCCAGACACACCCTGCGGCAGCTGGCTGTGCACACATACACAGCCCCCGGACGTACCCCACGGCCCCCCTTTCTCTGCTGAGGCCCACTGTACCCCGAGGGCACGCTCCACTCTGCCTGCGGCTCCTGTCTCTCTCCTGACGCCTAGGCTGTTTTATTGGGTCTCCCTGCCAGGACTGGGGCAGCCACGTACGACCCCTGGGGCGACCTTCCCTCTGACCCGTGGGCACAGCACCACATGTGCTGCCTCCTTCGCTGGCGACAGAGCGTGTCTCCTGGGCTTCCCATCCGGGGACTAGACAGGCAGGTGGGCTGGGGGCAGCGGCTCCATGCAATGAGCACTGGCCTGAGATGCCAGCTCCCAAATGAGGCCAAAGACCCACCGCCGCTCTCTGCCACCCCACCTGTCACTCAGGGACAGGGAGGCTGGGTTGCTTAGTATCTTAGCCATCTAATCAAGGTTTCACGCGGCGCTAACCCCGATCCCCTACCCACGCGGGCCCCCGGGGAACATACCGCTCTTCTTGAGCAACTTGTTTCCTGCGCGATTTCTGGGAGATTAAAACACGTCCGTGAGTTCTCAGCCAAGCAGTGAAGTTAAGTGTCACTTAGAGCAATGCCTCCGAAATCTCAGCACTGTGCAATCTCTGTCCCTCCTGCTGGGCCTCACCGGCCCAGGGAGAGGGCTGGGAGAGCCCATAAGCACCCAGCCCTTCTCTCCAGCACCAGCGGGGGACTGTTCCCAGGCGTTTTGCCCAGTCTAGTTAACAAGTGCCCCAGGCAAGGAGGATATGCAGCCGGCAGGGAGGTGGAGAGCTCTCCCCGCATTAGCAGTGTTGGACCCAGCCAGCCCTCCCCGTACCAAGTCTCCCCCCATCTGTACCAGCAGACAGTGCCCCCAGACATGGCACCTTCATGATGCCCCCCACCTCACCCAACGTATCCCCGTGTTTTCTGTGTCTTTCCCATCTGCACAGGAGTATCTCCAATCCCCAGGCAGGATCTCTAGTGGTGTCCCAGCGCAGAGTGGCTCTCAAGCCAGGGTCACGGGAAGTCACTGCTAGAGCCTTTGTTTTAAGTGACGAGAGATGAAGTTCGAGATGAAGTTCCAGCCGGCGCGAGAATCCCTGCTGCCCTGGGCTCCTTGCAAACCCACTGACCCTTGAATACCACAAAAGGCCTGGTTGGCTATTTTAGAGCTTTCCGTGACTCACCCGCCCAGCGCTGCTGCTAAGAACAGGCTGTAAAGACAGAGAGCGGTGAGGGGGGCACTCAATGGAAGCTATGTCTGTGTTTGAAACCAGAGGAGACGCAGGCAGAGATGCAGAGCAACGAGGAGACTCACACCCGACGACACTCCAGACTATTCAAACAGGAAGAGCTTTTACAAACCCAGCGTGCTTCGCCACGCAGGTAGTTTCTTGCTTTCTGCACACCGCTCAGCTCTAGGCCTGTCCCTTTTGCTGCCTGGCGCTCAGGCCCCAGCCCATCAGGGTGGTATCTGGGTTGCCAGCACTGTAGGGCAAGATTTATATCCAAAGCCAACTTCACCGCCTTTCCAGGTACACTCCTGTTTATATCGGTTTCTGTTCCCCCACACTCCTTCCAGCCAAACCTACATTTGGGGAACACCACGCCTGACAGCAGCTCCTTAATGCTACTTGTCTACACAGTGACTGCAGGACTAGAACTCAGATCCTTCTGCTCCAGAAGCACAGGGCGGTAACACCTGAGCTAGAAGAGAATCTCCATGAGCTGTTAGCAGTGTGGGCCCTATGACACACAGCTGAGCTGCTCTAATTCCTTCCAGTAGAGGGCAGTGGTGACACACACTAGTCAGCTTATTACAGTATAGAGTTATTCTCTGGATACCCCTCTCACCAAGACCTCAAGCTGGACAGATTCACACTCAGTTCTAGGGTAGGATAGAAGTTTGTCAGCTAGGAGGGGGCCCATTACCTTTCCTTTCTCCCCAGCCCACCCGAGGAGCTGAGCATGCTCTGCCCCCGCCCTAGCCTTCCCTCCCGGCCCCCCCCCCCCCCCACTTCTACTCCTGCATTGCCTGGTTTAGCAGCATTAAAAGGGTCAGGTTTCCCACGCCACCTGCTCTGGAGCGATGCAGCACCAGGGCGAGCACACGTACACCAGGACCGTGGATCCTCTCCGCTGTCTCTGTGCACCTACAGGACGAGAGGTTGTGTGACAAAGTGGGAATGTTCTTAATGTTTTCTCTGAATACTGTAGGGGTGCCTCAGTTTCCCCTTTGCATTTCTTAGGTATCTAGGTGGGGGGATCAGGGTGTATAATTGTTGCAGAGCCCAAGAAGCCCCTGTGATGCTGTCTGCACAGAGAATGGCTGGCACTCTGTCTCCTGGCAACTAATGGCCTGGGCCCCTCCTCTGCAAAGATGCCAACTGAAGGTGTTGGAGAACAAAGAGACAAAGCCCAGAGAGGAGGGGCTGGAGAGTTTCAGTTTGGAGCTGGCTGGGGATGTGGCGTGAGGGCAGACGGGTAGTCTGGCTCACTGCCCCCCAAAATGGACCCGGCTGAGGGGTCCTGTTCTCTGTGCCTACAAGCTCTGTTTTAGACCGTGTTCCTGTCATCTAATAAACCTCTGTTTTACTGGCTGGCTGAGAGTCATGTCTGACTGCGAAGTGAGGGTGCAGGACGCTGTGGCTTCCCCAGGACCCCGCCTGGGCGGACTCGCTGTGGGAAGCGCACGGAGGGGCAGAGGATGCTGAATGCTCCAAGGTCAGGCCCAGGAAAGTGGAAGCCGTGTGAGCTTCTTGCCCTGGAGACAGAGAGGAGATTTCACCAGAGTCCTGCCTGGCTTTGTGGGGAGCAGCTCCAGAGCATCGCCTGGGGACTCCGTGACAGGGTGTGAACGGGGAAGCTCTTTGATCTCCCTTGCAGGACCCTGAGGACCTGTAACTGATGGAGAGAGACGAGCACCCGCACCAGGCCCCTAGTGCAGATCTGGGGCTGACCTGCTCCACCCCCGAGCTGCCAGTTACGTCCTGCTGATCTTCCCCGAGCTACTGGCCACACACAGCCCGGGGCACAACACAACCAGCATGGCTTCAACAGGCCTCTCAGCAGCAAAACACCCACCTTCGGCTGGGTGGAAATTCATGCTGGTGCCATTTCACGGAGCCTTAATTGAAACTCTGTTTTCACAGCTCTGGGGCTAAATTAAACAGGTAATTTCCAGGAATCACAGCAGCTGGAAAGGAGTCATGCAGCATAAAAGGGAAAAGAGCAGAAAGGAAAGAGATGGGGTGGGAAGCTCTCAGAGCTCATTACCCGCATTTACCTGCGGAAGCCCCCCAGCACCGCCAGGAGGTAGGTAAAGGATTGTGTCACCCGCTGAGGTGCAGACACCTCTGGGACGGGCAGTTGTTTTAACAGCACACAGCAATGCTACACAACCGTCTAGGGTAGGGAGGGAAGACTGGCAGGTGAGCAGGGCACCAGGCCCATGCAAGTGGTGCCACCTGATCTCTACTGACCACAACTGCCGAGGGCTTCAGCTTATTGTCCCAGCTGGAAGATGGGCCCACCGCCAGCTCATGCCGCCCAGTGCCACGAGGGGCGCTCGGTCCTGTCCTGAGCCGACGCCCCGAGGGATGTGCCGTCCTGCCGGGGTACTCGGGGAGGGAGTCACCAGCATCACATCCTGCAGCGCCTGGCTGGTCCTCGGCGGCAACTCAGCCCAACGCTGACTGCGGGGGTGGGGGGAACCACTCAAACTAGCAAACACTCGGCACCTAGGGAGAGCGTCCAGCTCCCTCCCCACCATGAGAAAGCCGGTATCCAAGGAGCCGCTGCAGAGCTCCAGTCCAGTTCTGCAGATCCTGGAGGATCCAGGTTGTTGGGTGTGTCTTCATCACCGACGTGACTGCGTCCAGCACCTGCACAATGGGCGGTCTTCCAGTCCCTGCTGTGACACCCACAGGGCCTTGTGGGGGCACTGCTCTGGGGGGAAGTGCTACGGCCACCCCCCAGGCTGCCAACCTCACCTTCCTCTCTTCCCGTGAGCTCTGTCTCCTTCGAGAGCACGAGCCAGGAGCCTTCCCTGCTAAACCCTTCACCGTCCAATTCCAGTGAGATTAAGACATGAGTATCTAGTGGCCTTTTACAGAACAGACAAACCCTGCCTCAGACTAGGCACCAAGTTCCCCCCACACACACACACTTTGTCCTCTCCCTCCCCCCCTCCCCCACAGTCTTTAGCTGCACCGGGCTGATGCTAAAGGCAATAAAAGCTACCCAGGAGACGTGTCCCCTTTCTACACCCTGCTAGTCTCTCTTGCTGCCTATCAATCAGGCTACTGGGAAGTGTCCTGCGCCCTCCCAGAAGGACACGCAGGGGCCCAGCTGGCTTAGAGCCCCCAGGTCTCTGATGGAGGGGGGTTGTTGACGCCGTCTGCCCCTGGGAAGTCAGGTCAATCCCCAGACCTGGAGCACCCTCTCTATCCCTGCCCCAGTCCAGCCTGGCGTATAGCTACACCCCCTCGCACAAAACAACCCTCTTGGCCAGTTCACAGACGTTCTTTCACTGTCCTCTACTCAGCTGGGCCAAACTGTCTCCGGGTGTAACGCCACTTTCGTCACTGGCAGAGAATTTAGCCCCATTTAAGCTACCTTCCCGTTCCTATTACCTCCGCCCGCAGGGAAGCCACCAGCCCCGCATCTCTGCTCCATACCGGCGAGGTCCAGTAACGGGAGGAAGACTCGGGCCTTGGCTGATTGGCACTGACCCAAGATGGTAACAACTCCCTGCAGATGGAGTTCACCACTTCTGTGCTGAGCCTTTCCACCGGCAGAGCATGCCAGTTAGCAGCAAACATCTGACTTGGATTGATGGCAGCAAGCGAGGAGAAGGGACCAGCACTCAGATGCTACCCAAAATTACAAGTGTCCTGGCCACTTAGCTGAGCGATCCCAGGACAAGCTGTGCCTGTCGAGTTACTGGACAGCAGCTCTCTTTCCACACGGCAGTCAGCGCAATCCGCACGGCTCTGTGCTCTGGCTAGACAGAACAGCCAAGATGCCTGTGTCGCAGCCCCATGCCCGGGAGGGGAGGAACGGGGACAGGGCTCAGCTCCCAGGGACCGAGAGGGAGAGCAATTACAGGACCTATTTGTAATTCAAAGCCCAGAGAAGAAGGGGATCTCCCCGCCAAACTGGGAACAGAAGCCTCATTGTATACAGGGGCCCCGTGACGTGTTGCCATGAGGCACAGGGGAAGCTCACAAGAGTCTCTTTCGTGTATGCAGCAGAACGTTTCAGTGCATGGGCAAAAATGCACTTCTCCTCTCCCGCAGGATCTCCCCGGGCTCCAGAGAGTGCGACGGGCCCTTACATGACTTCGAACAGCATTCACCTCCACGGGACGCTGCACCGGGTCCTGAACAGGGAGCATGATCTTATGTGTCTATAGCAGCTTTCATCTCAAGAGGTCCCACAGTACTTCACTCACTGATATCAATATATTGGTTGCTTCACCCACGGCTGAAATGCAGCCACCTTTGGGGTGGAACACAGTAGTTTAGTTGCACACAGGAACATTACGCTACAGGTAAGGCAGAAAGTGAAAAAGAATAATGTACCCAATTGAACTGCGGAGCTGGGGGGGGAGGGAGGAGGGTGGAAGAGGGCGGCTTTAGGGAGACAATTTAATCAGGGTGGAATTTGAACAGGACTGAGTTAACACCCATGACTGCTGCCAAAAGGGTCATGGAATCTCCCTTGGTAAAGTCAAGACCCCGACCTGAAAGACAGCAGCACCTAGCACCAGGCGTGGGCACGGGTCCAGAGGCAGGGCTGCCCCCATCACTTCCTGCTGCACCTGGGTTTTCCTTGGATAAGGATTCGCATCCATACCGCAGCCCAGGTCCCAGCTCAGAGCGGGGTGGCCAGCATGACTGGCTCCTTCTCTCAGGGGCTGCACGGGGCTGCTATCCTGTTCGCTGCGTCACACCAGTCACTGCAGCCAGGGACGCACAGCTAAACGCCCGCTTTAAGAGTATTTACAAAAGGTTTCACTGCAGGTTGATGACCCCCCTCTCAGGGTGAGAGGTCTTTGCTCACTTAGCTCTGCAGTCCGGCAGAAGGAATATGTGACCAGCGCGAGTCCCATCTTCGCAGAACCAAAGCATGGAAGACACCCCACTAGTTGCACTTATTGCGGGGGTGGAGGGGGGGGAGAGGGAGGGGAAATCAAATATTTCCAGTTTAGAGCATCTAACTACACAGGGGTGGGGATCAGTTCTTCACCTGCCTTGAGCGAACGGAGTCTGCTGAGAGAACGGCTGAACAGTACAATGTAGTGTCCAAACTAACCGCCAACTCCATGGCAACGGGCAAGTTCTGCATTGCTGATCCTGTGATCAAGCCCCCGTTCTGCGCCGCATTGTGTCAGTCCGCTGGACTACAACTAGCGCAAACGATCCATCATTATCCAGCCGGCAACGGCCAAGGGACATCAATCCCAACGACGACAACCCACGCGGCTGCAGTACGTCAGCGGGGCACCGTGCACGGCCGCTGCGTGGGCATGGTGACGCAGCCTGGGCCGGGGGGAGACTGGGTCAGAGACCAGGCAGGCCGGGAGATCGCAAGGTGCATGCAGAGGGACAGGTGGATAAATCTGCCCCCACCAGGGACGAAGGATATCCCTGGGCCCAGCATAACCAGGAAGAGTGAGGACTAGCCAGGGTCAGCACTAGCCTCTCTGGCCTGAGCTCCGTCTTGCAAGATTTAAAACTAACCCCAGGGAAAGACAGCCAGGCTCAGTACTGCACGGGGGCCAGCGCCTCTACTGCAGGTCCTGACCCTCAGCAGCACTCCAGGCTCTACTCCTCCCTGCCCTACGAACGCCACACGCATCCCTGCAGCATTCTCCCCTGCGGTCCCTTGACGAGCCTCAGCCCCCCAATCCAAGCAGACCATGCCATGTAGTCAGCAAACAGCCCCACTGCCCTGGCTGTCTGGCCTAGACCTCAGTCACCGGCAGGGCCAACAGGAGGGGGGGAAGCTGGTACAAATTACCGGGGTCCGGCGGTCCGGAAGGGGGCCCGGGGCCCGGGTTCCTCCCCCTCTTGTCAGCCTTGTTTAGCTGGTCCGCCCTTGCTGGGGGCCTGAACCCACTCTTGGCGGCCCTGGTCACCGGCAGTTTGGAGCCCAAATGAGCCCATCAGGGAAGCTGTGAATTCCTTGGTCCAGGGCAGAGGGAGAGCACCTCCAGGGCTCATAGACTCAGACTTCAAGGTCAGAAGGGACCATTATTCATAGATTCTAGGACTGGAAGGGACCTCAAGAGGTCATCGAGTCCAGTCCCCTGCCCGCATGGCAGGACCAAATACTGTCTACACCATCCCTGATAGACATTTATCTAACCTACTCTTAAATATCTCCAGAGATGGAGATTCCACAACCTCCCTAGGCAATTTATTCCAGTGTTTAACCACCCTGACAGTTAGGAACTTTTTCCTAATGTCCAACCTAGACCTCCCTTGCTGCAGTTTAAGCCCATTGCTTCTTGTTCTATCCTTAGAGGCTAAGGTGAACAAGTTTTCTCCCTCCTCCTTATGACACCTTTTTATGATCATCTAGTCTGATCTGCCCATCGCAGGCCACAGAATCTCACCCACCCACTCCTGTAACAAACCCCTAACCTCTGGCTGAGTTACTGAAGTCCTCAAATCGTGGTTTAAAGACCTCAAGGTGCAGAGAATCCTCCAGCAAGTGACCTGTGCCCCACGCTGCAGAGGAAGGTGAAAAACCCCCAGGGCCTCTGCCAATCTGCCCTGGGGGAAAATTCCTCCCCAACCCCAAATATGGCAATCAGCTAAACCCTGAGCATGTGGGCAAGACTCACCAGCCAGCACCCAGGAAAGGATTCTCTGTAGTAACTCAGATCCCAGCCCATCTAACATCCCATCACAGACCATTGGGCGTATTTACCGCTAATAATCAAAGATCAGTTAATTTCCAAAATGAGGCTATCCCATCATACCATCCCCTCCATAAACTTATCAAGCTTAGTCTTGAAGCCAGATATGTCTTTTGCCCCCACTGCTCCCCTTGGAAGGCTGTTCCAGAACTTCGCTCCTCTGATGGTTAGAAACCTTCATCTAATTTCAAGTCTAAACTTCCTAATGTCCAGTTTATATCCATTTGTTCTTGTGTCCACATTGGTACTAAGCTTGAATAATTCCTCTCCCTCCCTGGTATTTATCCCTCTGATATATTTATAAAGAGCAATCATATCTCCCCTCAGCCTTCTTTCGGTTAGGCTAAACAAGCCAAGCTCTTTGAGTCTCCTTTCATAAGACAGGTTTTCCATTCCTCGGATCATCCTAGTAGCCCTTCTCTGTACCTGTTCCATGTTTAAGAAGGATAAATTCAAACTGGGAGACCAGAACTGCACACAGTATTCCAGATGAGGTCTCACCAGTGCCTTGTATAATGGTACTAACACCTCCTTATCTCTACTGGAAATACCTCGCCTGATGCATCCCAAGACTGCATTAGCTTTTTTAACGGCCATATCACATTGGCGGCTCATAGTCATCCTGTGATCATCCAATACTCCGAGGTCCTTCTCCTCCTCTGTTACTTCCTGGGCATCACAGCCAGCCAGAACCGTGGCCCCCGGCTGGCCCCAGGAGCTCAACTGAAGGCAGCCATAAAGCAACCAGAACGAGAATGTTAACTGTCCCACGGGCCTCGGACACCCGCCGGCAGAGAGACCAGACTAAGAACTGGGTTGGGGGAGGGATAGCTCAGTGGTTTGAGCATTGGTCTACTAAACCCAGGGTTGTGAGTTCAATCCTTGAGGGGGGCCATTTAGGGAACTGGGATAAAAATCTGTCTGGGGATCAGTCCTGCTTTGAGCAGGGGGTTGGACTAGATGATCTCCTAAGGTCCCTTCCAACCCTGATGTTCTATGATTCTATGATTCTATGGTTCTATCTGCCCCCCAGCCCAACACGCATGAACCGCATGTGTGCAGGACATGGGCTGTCAAAGAGCCCGGCAAGGCCCAGCCCATCTGTCGCCAACTGGGCCATCTTCTCAGGGGCGCGCACTCTGAGGACTAGGGCTGAAGGCTGCGCTAGGCAGGCCCAGGCCGTGCGTGTGGCAGGGAGACGAGGAAACTGGGACGAGCCCTCCAGAGAGGCAATGGACCTTTGGCTGCACAGAGCCTTCCCTTGGGGTCTAGCCCGCAGCAGAAGGACGCCCATTCTGGAGCTCTCCGATTAAACGTGCCCGAGCTCCTGCCCACGAGAAAGATTCGGAGGCAACTCAAAGAGGCAGTGAAGTCTGATGAAACCCCAGTAACGGGTGGCTCCAGCGAGCTGCATGCAAACTGTCTCAAGGCTGGCAGGAGCAGTAACCCCACGACTGATGGGGCAAGAGGGTCACATTGCCCGATGCCTTGTCAGACGCTCGCCTGCCTCAGTTTCTCCTACTTCTGCACCTCATGCGTAATCACACGCACCACATACTTAGCGTTCCCAACTGAAGCCTCCTTTCTAGGCCCTGGTTTGAGAGAGATTCAGCCCCTCACCCCGGACTCAGGGCTCTCAATCCTTCTGGGCCTACCTCAGTGCAGGACGGGTTCTCTCTTCCCCATGGATCAGGGCCCAGCCCACAGTCCCTTCTTCCGGGCACCACTGTGTCCTCTGTAGGCCACTTCAGACTTTGGGGGCTTTTTCACCAGCTCCTTCTCTTTTTAAACCCCTCTGTCTAAAGTTTAGTGTCGCGGGACTAGTTCTTGGGACCTTTCCCTTCCCCACTTACACTGTGATTACTGTTACTCGGGCTGGTCTGCACCTAAAACTTAGGGTGACCTATTGTGACGTTATTGACATAAACTGGGACCATATAGATCATTGTTGCAACCAAGGTCCTGTAGTGGCACCCAAATCGTGTGTAAAGGGGATCAAATGGGGTGTCTAGGACAAGGTTATGGTTTACTGGTTATGATTATGCTGTCTGTATGTGTGTAACAGTTTTGGTAGCTGAAGTTATGAATATTGGCTCTATACTGTCTGTATGGCAAATTTACGCTATGCTTCTGGGTGACATCCCAGACAAACTGGGATTAGCTCTGCCTAGCCTGCTTGATGGCCCATTAAGGACCATCAGCTATACAATGGACTCATTAAGAGAAGGCAAATATGCCTTCAGACTCAGCAAAGTATGCAGGGACTGGCCCATGTGACTGCAGGCTCCATTTTGCTGTGATTTTCCACAGTAAGAACAAAGAGGTGTTCTTACACCTGAAAAAGACTATATAAGGCTGATGCCTCATCTCCATTGGGTCTTCAATCCTGCTTCATACCTCTGGAGAGACTTTGCTACAAACTGAAGGTTTGAACAAAGGACTGAGGACCCATCCCAGCGGGGGATGTATTCCAGAGACTTGATTTGAACCTGCAGTTTATTCTATCGCTGCTGCAAGCCTGAACCAAGAACTTTGCCATCACTGTATGTAATTGATTCCATTTAACCAATTCTAACTCTCATCTCTATCTTTTTCCTTTTATGAATAAACCTTTAGATTTTAGATTCTAAAGGATTGGCAACAGCGTGATTTGTGGGTAAGACCTGATTTGTATATTGACCTGGGTCTGGGGCTTGGTCCTTTGGGATCAGGAGAACCTTTTTCTTTTACTGGGGTATTGGTTTTCATAACCATTTGTCCCCATAACGTGCGGCACTGGTGGTGATACTGGGAAACTGGAATGTCTAAGGAGATTGCTTGTGAGACTTGCTGTTAGACAGTGGGGTGAGACCGAAGTCCTCTTAGTCTGGCTGGTTTGGTTTGCCTTAGAGGTGGAAAAAACCGCAGCCTTGGGCTGTAACTGCCCTGTTTGAGCAATTTGTCCTGAGTTGGCACTCTCAGTTGGGTTCCGCCAGAACCGCACCGTCACACCTATCTACGTCACACCTATCTACGTGTCTCAGGGCCGTAGGAAACGTCCTGCCCTGTGTGATGTGGGTAGCACGACCTAACCCTGCTGTAGACACAGCGAGGTGGATGGAAGAAGTCTCTCATTGACCTAGCAATCACCTCATGAGGGGCTGGGTTTACTGCAGCGACGGAAACCCCTTCCGTCCCTGCTTTCCAGGGAGCCTTTTCTCCGGTGTGCTGTAGAAGTTGCTCTTCTGGGAATCTCGACAGCCCGGTGCTCTGTGAGCATTGATTGCTGCAAGTCTACACCTCCTTCTGCCCAGAAGGATCCCAAAGTGTTTCCATAGGAATTGCCATCATGGACTAGACCCACAGTCCAGCTAGCCGCTAGCCTGTCTCTGAAGGCGGCTGGCACCGGACACCTTGGAAGAAGTTGCAAGAACCTCACAATAGCAGCTGCTGATTAACCTGCCCCCAGGGAAAGTTCCTTCCCAATCCCAGGCAGGCAGAGGTGGAATTATGCCCTAAAGCACGAGGGGTTATATTCCTTGTATTTGTAACTTACAAATGTAGTTGTGGGCATTCTCATTAGCCATATCAATGTCCAGTCTTTCCAGAGGTCCTGGCCTCCAATACATATTGTGGCAGTGAGTTCCACAGGTTAATTTCGCTTTGTGTAAAAATATAAATAAATAATACTCATTATAAAAGGAAGCACTGCTGTGGCTCCTAGAAGCCCGGTCCCAGACCAGGACCCCATTATCAGTTTTAAATCTGTCACCTTTCAATTTCCTCCAGATGTCCCCTTGTTCTTGTATAATGAAAAGAGGGTAAAGAAGCGCACCCAATTTGCCTTCTCTATATCATTAGTTATCGTGTACATTTCCATCCTGTCCCCTTTCATTCACCACCTTGCTAAACCCACCTCTGAAATGCAGCAGCCTCTTGGGTAGAGTACAACAGGTGTTAACAACCCTCAACACCACCACAGTCACAGTTTGGAGCAGGAAGTGAGGAGGAATCTCAGAACTACTAGAAACTGCTGGGGAAATTTGACAGGATGTAATTACCCGAGTTGGAGTTGGGCCAGGACATTAGAAATAAATGACTCCCAGCCAGCGGTGACACATAACAACAATGCAATGGGACAGGCTCAAAGCACAGGGAGCCAGAGGGATCATAAGCACCTAATTAGCTCAGGGTATCGTTCTTCCATTTAAGAGCTAATTAGGGTTGTGTGTGAACAGCAAAGCTCTGACTACTGGGTCCAGTAAGGCAGCCTCACTGGTTTCCAGCTCCGTATTAATGGCAGGAAGATAAAGTCGGATTGCACGTTGTTCCGCGAACAGACTGCCTGAATTCCTGCTGCAGAGCTGTCGATGTAATTGCTTAGCCCACATTATTTCTGTCTGAAACAATCCCCAGATTTGCTATCCCTGGAAACGAGACAGATTTAAGAATAGCTGCTGATGAACCGCGCAGAAGCCTTTGAGGAATACACACGGTAAACAGGCAACTGCAATGCAGGAGCTGCGAGGGCAGCTGCTTAATTTTGTCAAACAGCTCGAACGCTGAAGTACAAAAACCAAAATCTATTTCTGAATCATTTAGGAGGGGGAGGAAGGCGGCTCCTTGCCAAGCTCCTAACATCCTCATCTGGAACTCATCAGCTGCTCCACTCCATGCCCATTGCTACTGAAATGGGAGACCAGGCCCCAGGCCACAGCTGCACACGGCCATGGACTGGCGAAGGCAGCCTCTCTTAAAGGCACAGAGGCTGAAATCAACTACGGTTAGGCTAGTGAAGTCACTGGACTCACAGAGGCACATGGGAATGCCTTGAAACATTGGGCAGCATCACTGGGCAAGCTACTGAACAGCCGCTAGGTTCTACCCGCAGGGTCAGTCTCCAAAGCACTTGGACAGAAGAAGTGCTGGATAAATGCAAAAGCTGGATGAACTAGGAACATGACAGGTGTCACGATATTGCACGCTGCAGCTACATGGAATATCACAGCAAGAGTGCGGCTCAGAGCACAGATTCTCCTGCTCCACAAGGCTAGACTCCTGCCACTCAGGTTCAAGACGAATCTCCACTAGCATTTAGCAGTACGGGGCCTCTGACACACAGCTGCGTAGTTCTGATTCCAGACAGCAGAGGTGAGGCAGACACACTGGCCAATTCGTTACAATATTGCAGAGGGAGAACACCGCACAGAATGCTGCAGGGGCGCTCCTCAGTACCACCTCCCTTCCACTCTCCACACTGGCTTCCCAAAGAACTGAATCAAGCGCAAGGTCTCAGGCGTGGTCTTCAGGGCGCTCCACAACCAGGGCCCAGGGTATCTAAAAGAGCCTAAAGCTCTGGGCTGAAGACTGTGGTCGGCAGCTACGTCTGCGTGGGAGACAAGATTTCCTCAGGGGCTGGTCCCAGGCTGCGGAACGAACTCTCCCTGGAGCAAAGGACCATCCCTAACCTCCCACTCCAAGTGCCACTTGCACATCTGGGCCCTGCCTTCGGCAGCGTATACACAGAGCAGCGTATACACAGAAAAGACTCCTACCAAAGCAAACCACTCCTCTGCACGCAGAATTCGCCCCCTGGACAGAGGATGAGAGAGAACAAACCACACGTGACAGATGTTAGTCACATCACTAACGCACGACTGGCAGGCGCTCAGACACGGTAGCAATATGGGCGGGATAAGGACCTCCAGAGAACAGAACAGAACCTAAGAGACAGAGCACATCTTGACCCAAAAGCAGCCGGTGAGATCCAGAGTCAGACTAGAAAACCAGATGAGACATCCCATGCTTTAGACTGGAGCCAGCACCCACCACTCTAGCCCAGGGTCCTTATCCTGGAGGAGTCTCCAGAGAGCCATGCAGGGAGAGACCTCTGCATGTAATGGGGCATGGAAAGGGGCTCCCTCTCGGCAGCCCTTCTCCACATCCCTCCCCTTCCCCTGCATGCTGAGAGCGGAGAACGCCCCACGGTAGCAGCTCTCTCTGCTTCTAGGCTCAAAGGCTTGAGGGACAATTCTGAACCTGATTGGAAGTAAGCAAAGACAAAACCCACCTCCCTCCCTCCCTCCCCCCATCCTCTAGCTGCCTGGGAGCTAACAGCTACACCAGCCCCCCATCTTCCTACGCCCCCCCCGCCCGCCTGCTCCCCTACCCGAGTGCCTGTCCTGGGAACACTGACTAGTCTGAAACGGCGATAAGAGGAGACAAACAGGGACACAAAGCAGAGGACCGGACCCAGGGTGACGGGCTGCAACTGCCCCCTTGCCGAGACTGGTTCAGACGCAGCCAACGCACACGGCCTAGAGCCTTCTGTGCTGGCCCCCGCGACAGACACCACCAGGCCTACGGGCCCCAGCCCAGCATGCAATGCTCCATCTCAAGCCATCCTCAGGGCGGGAGGGCTCCAGGCAGGAATGTACCACCCCACGCTGAGGTGGCGCACTCGGAAGGGAACCAGGCCCGCGCTCCCCCCGGCCCAGACTTGGGGGGGGGAAGGGGGGGGGGGGGGACAAAGGAAGGAGAGGAAATGGGCCTCGTACCTGCTACACTGCGTGCATGGGGGCCCCCCAGGGGAGATGCAGAGAGAGCACACGCCAAGCCACACAGCCCCAGTGCCTCCCTGCACCCCGGCCCCACAACGCACAAGGGCTCTCACACCAGCCCGGCAGCCACCTGAAATATCTGTTCAAATCCTCTGGCCTGGCACCAGGAATGCCAGCAGCAACCTTGCTCAGGAGAGACACGGAGAACGTGCTGGGCAAAGCCCCACCCCCTGCAAGCCTGCACACACCAGCCGCTCACTCTTTGCACTGAGCCCTGCATATCTGGGGAAGAGCCAGCCTCAGCCTTCTCCGGCTGGCCATTGCCTTGCTGCTGTTGCGATTCCCCCACAGCGAGGGCCGCAGACAGCTTCCCCTCTGGGCGCCAAACTGGCACCTGCAGCTTAGCAATGGTGGGCGATGCCCGGACCCCCTGCGGCATCAGCCCCTTGTCTCTTGCAGGTGGAATTCGCCGCTGGCTGATCCGAACGTACCTGCCCAAGGGACCGGGCACACAATCAAGTGACCATCCCAGCTGGGACGCAGGAACTACGCATCAGGGCAACCATCCCACTTCAGCTCCACCCAGGGACCTCCTGGAGCAGCCCTCGTCCGGCCCAGCAGGGCACATCTACACTCCAGTAAACACCCGTGGCTGGCCCATGGCAGCCGGCTCAGGCTTGCAGGGCTGTCTAATTGTGGTGTCGACACTGGGGCTCAGGCTTGCAGGGTCCCAGAGCCCAGGCTCCAGTCCGAGCATCTACACTGCAAAGAAACAATCTAGTAGCCTGAGCCCCCCAAGCCGGGGTGGGGACGGAGGCCAAGCCTGAAGGGGGCTTTCAGCTGCAGAGCATCTGTCACAAGGGAGTTAGGGAGGGAGGCAAGGGTGGGTCTCTGGCCAGAGCACCACCCACAGTCTGCACTGCTGAAATCCCCCCCGTCCTCAGTCCAGCGTCCCCTCTACCTTGGCAGGCATGCGGCCGCTCAGCGAGCTCCGTGCGAGCCCCACACGGCTCCTGCTGCAAGGGCAGGCCCCAGCCTGGAGAGGCAGGAGGAACGGTTCCTGGGAGCACATGCACAGCAAGCGGCAGCAGCTCATGACCCATCACGTTAAAATGCAACTTAAAGGGGGGGGAAATAGAAGCCTTAAATAATCCAGCAAGCGTCTGCCAGGAGCGCGGTGCTCCCACGCCAGCCACAAGGCGCACAACCAGGACGCCTGTCCCTCTCTGCAACCCCCATCCACATGGCCCAGACCCAGTTCCCTTAGCTGGGATGGATCCGCTCAGGAGATGGGGTCATGAGGCAGCTGGTTGGAGTGCGACTAAGTTTTGAAAAAAGAACCGGAGTCCTTGTGGCACCTGAGAGACTAACACATTTATTAGAGCATAAGCTTTCGTGGGCTACAGCCCACTTCTTCGGATGCACAGAATGGAACATATATTGAGGAGATATCTATACACATACAGAGAGTATGAAAAGGTGGGAGTTGTCCTACCAACTCTGAGAGTTTTGAAACGGGGGGGGGGGGGGGGGTGGGAACCTGACTGGGAAGAGGAGGGGAAAGGAGGGATTGAAGGGACGGGAGAGTGTGTGTTAATGGCCATGAGGAGAACTGATGGACTCCAGGGGAGATTCTCTCAGCCTTGGGGTTTTCTCCAGGGCCCACCACCGCAGGACCTAAGCCCCAACGGATTCAGAGGGTGCTGGAGAGGGGCGTGGACTTTAATATGCATGAAGATGTCCCTATGTAAATGTGATGTAAACATTTCCCTCTGGCTTTTTGCTGAGCCAGCGGACGCAGCTCTGAGAACCAGCCACCTGGTCTGGTGCACTGGGCACACCACCTCTCTCTAGCACCCGGCTCCGGCTGAGTCAGTGAACACAGGCCAAACCCAGCCCCCCATGGCCAGCAGCAGGGTAGCGACAGTGCAGGGCTGGCCAGGGATTTAGGGGTAGGAGTCAGAGCCTCACCCCTGCCAGGAAGGAGCAAGGGCACAGGGAAATAGGCCATTGAGGACCCGATGATGGGCTCCTTGCGAAAGGAAGAGAACGTCTGGGGCTTCAGGCCCAGCTGACAGGTTTCCACAGAGCGACTCTGGATTTCACACCACTGGGGGGTGGAGGGGAAGGATACTCCCCTGTCTAGCTGAGGTCACTATAAGTTGCCAGTCACCATAGGGACAACAGGCAGGTGATATCCAAGCAACAGGGTTACTACCACCTTTCCAGGCACCCTAACTTCCGCAAGCAGCTCTGGATTCACTCTGTAGGTGAATCCCAGCAGCAGGCCCAGTGTAGACAGCCACCTTCCAGCCCCTGCCCCTATCTGCTGCAAAGCCTGGCACCCAGCAGCCCCAGCGGCTCCAACCAACACAGGGGGTTTCTGGTGGAAACAGGGATAGAATCCAAATCCTGCTGCTCCCAAAGCACAGGCTCCTACCACTGGAGGCAACCGAAAATCTCTCATATGCGTTGGCAGTATGGGGCATATGACACATAGTTGAGCGACTCTCATTCCATCCACTAGAGGGCGATGATGCACCCACACTCCCTAGCCGATTCCTTCCCCTGGAACAGCAGTGGAAAGCTTTCATGCCACGGTATTCATGAGAGGTTAGCGATAGGCATGTGGTGGCAGGCTGAATGTGACCTTATTCTTGAGGCGTTTCAGTGCAGAAGCGAGGAGGCTGGTGCTCTGGGGACCGTAGACTCTAATTTTTCAGCCTGATTGCTTCTGTCAATGCGGAGGCTGGCTTTAAACAGATCATTTTCTCTTTCATAGCCGAGTTTGAAAATACTATTAACATTTCATTACTGCTTTAAAGATCCCTTTCATTCAGAGACGTACAGCAAAATCCATACCCATATCACATCGGGCGAGGGATTCGCCGGCCATTCCGTCTCCCTCTGGCGAATAAACCACAGAGAGCGGATTCGGAGCCTGGAGGAGGGGGAGCCAGGAGATATTGCAGTGTAAAAGGGGACTTGGGTGGTAGAGGAATGCTACTTGACGACTGCAACACAGGTGCCTAAGGGTTGCCACAGTGTGAACCACTGACCTTCCTTTCTGGGATACAATAAGCAATAGCAACGCTTTGGCCAGATAGCACTTTGTGTCAAAGGATCTCACAGCACTTTACAGATGTCACTGAATGAAAGAGGCAGGAGTGCATCATTCCCCTGGGGAAACTGAGGCACAGAGCCTGAAGCGTTTGAAGCCTGATCCTGCAGGTAGTCTGGCTCCAGAGCTCCCAGTATTTAACCCCCACAGGATCAGGCTGTAAGGGACTTGTCCAAGGTCACACGGAAAATTTGGGGACAGAATCTAGGAGTCCCGACTCCTGAGCTGGTGTTTTAACCACAAGACCATCCTTCCCCCCTCTTGTGTGCGTTAAGCAGACATTGCAGCACACTGCATGCAGAAGAGAATTCACCGACTCCATTGACCTCCCCCCGGTCCCAGGGGTCCTCTCATCCATCCGGGGCACGAAACTACGCTGACTGCAGCACTTACTGCCCAGAAACATGAATCCCTCCCAAATGCTGCTGGATTGAACAGCACCGTATCTTTGTGAGCAGACAGAATACACGGGACACTTCCCAGGCAGAGAGAAAGAGCAGCTTTTGATTTGTAATCCCTTTTTGCACACCGGATCCAAGTCCAGCCGTAATATAGATCGGCCATTAAATATTAGCAAATTAGCTCTTACTGCTCTCCCAATGGCTTTTAAAACACTTGTGAAAGGCACCTTTAGCTTCCTGGCATGGGGAAGTGGGTGCAGAGCTGGGCTTATAAGAACCTTCAACAATAGGCAAATCAATCTCACCTCTGAACGGAGAGGTGACAGCAGCTGGCACTGAACAGGGTGATGGGCTGAACAGAGCGCTCAGGGAGGGGGGAGTGGAGACGGCCCCTTCCTCACTGCACAGGGCACTGCCAGGTAGATTCAAAGGGTTCAAGCCACCATAAAAAAACCAGGAGGGGGCAGGGGCTTGATTCGACCCTTTCCACTGGGAACGCCAATGCAGCACCAATGAGCTCAGGCAGGAAGGGGCAAGTGAAACCGACCAGAATCAGAGACAGACCCTGACCCATCCAGTCACACTAGCAACTGGGGGAAGCGCTTTACAACACACCCACGCCCCACTACCCTGAGATTCCTAGGGATGGTCTCTGGGTCGACGCTTCATCCTGCCTCCCTACGTGGGAGGGACTGCAGGGCCCCTTGAGTCCCCTCCAGCCCTGCATCACCGTGATTCATAGCAAGTGTCCAGCTGACTAAAGTGAATCTTGGCTTCCACAATCCACAATCCTCCCCCTCCAACTCCCCCCGAATTCCAGACCCTGAAAAGCCCAGACTCACGTGCTCCCTTCAGCAGTGGATATCTCTTCTCCCACCCTCTCCCTACAGCTCCGGCCCAGGCCTCCCAGGCCATCTGTTCCCCTTCCAGGTTGACCAAAGGGGTCAAGCAAGCCCCGTCATGGAGTGTAGGGGAGACCAGGCCCTGCACCCCCGGCTTCGTGCTATTCACCGGGACTCTCAGCCAGCCAGTAAAACTGAAGGTTTATTAGATGACAGGAACACGGTCCCAAGCAGGGATTGAAGGTACAACCAGGACCCCTAAGCCAGGTCCCTCTGGGGGGCAAGGAGCTTACACCCCAGACTTGGGGTTCCCTGCGTCTTCCCAGCCAGCCCCAAACTGAAACAAAAACCCCTCCAAACCCGACTCACTCCCCTCCCCTCAGGCTCCTCCTCTCCCTTTGTCCAGTTTCCCCGGCAAAGGTGTCACCTGGCCCCACCCTCCTTCCCTCATTTAAAGTCATCCCCTGCTCTCCCATCCCCCATGCAGACAGTCCCAGTAAAACTAGACGACATTCCCAGGTAGGGTGACCAGACAGCAAATGTGAAAAATCAGGACGGGGGTGGGGGGTAATAGGACCCTATATAAGAAAAAGACCCCAAAATCAGGACTGTCCCTATAAAATCGGGACAGCTGGTCACCCTATTCCCAGGTCAATCCGCCCCGCTCTCTCCTGCGTCACACCCTCACACCCAGCAACTGAGTGCGCTGCCCCCACCAGCCGGAGAACGAGACGCCAGAACCTGCTGCCTTCATAGCGACCTGCAGCAGAGACCCTCCGACCGCTACAGACACAAACCCG
The DNA here is from genome assembly GCF_013100865.1 of Trachemys scripta elegans. Lineage (NCBI taxonomy): Eukaryota > Metazoa > Chordata > Testudines > Emydidae > Trachemys > Trachemys scripta. The sequence continues at coordinate 3,096,470 of NC_048307.1, read as the reverse complement.
AGTGACTGCAGGGAAACGGGCAACACTGCCCTGGGCAGAACCCTGGCGTTGTGGAAACGGCTTTTGTCCCCTCCCCTCCCCCCTCGGCCCTCCGGTGCCACTGCCAAATTCTGCAGACAGAGAACAGATTAAGGGGACTGCCCCTGACACATCCCCTTATGGCAGAGCAGGTTCTCCTCCTCCCTGGCACCCTCTGCTGACGGTCACTCCAGGCACCTTCTTCTTCTGCAGCATCTGGTGCTGGCCACTGCTGGAGACAGGAGACTGGTCTGACCCCATCTGGCAATCCTTATGTTGCTACACATCAGGAGCTAACTGTACAGGCCTTATGACACACGGCTGAGCAGTTTTAATTCCATCCAGCAGAGGGCAGTGGTGGCATACACCCACAATCGACAGCGGCCGAAGGGACCCCGAAGAGCGGTGCAGGCTGTCACTGTAGGGATCCCTTCATCCACTGCTAAAAATGCAGTGGCTAGTCGGCAATCCGCAGCAGCGCCACCCAGCAGCTTGTGCCAGGAACCCTGTAATCAATTGAAACTAACCGGGGGGAGTTACTTAGGGAACAAATAACTTTGAGTTCGGCCAGCATTCCGAGGTTACTATTTCCTACTCCTGCAAAAACGCCACAGGATCTTTAGAAACCACAAGCAGAATCGGGATGATGATTAGAGCTTCAACATCCGTACAGAGCACCGCAGGGATGCAGAGAGAGTAAAGGCCCGGGGCCCACCCTAGCACAGAGCACAGCAAAACCTCTGGGTGACGAAGGCATCTGAGATCATGGAACAGGCAGCCTGGAGATAAAGCAGCCAGCAATCACCGAACGATTCTTGCTGCCTTTTTGGAGGGACATCAATCAAACCAAACGTCCCCAGGAGCCCTTCGCTCCGCACACGACAGGCCCGTTCCCAGGAAACAATCCAATCCAGGCCCCTGCTCAGCCATCCAAGAAACCACCGGGGCTGCTCTGGAACATGCAACGCGTGTCTGGTTTACATTGCCGGAGTTCTTTCCACGCTGGGGAAGCTGAGACATAGAGAAGTGATGCGACTTGGCCTGCGAGTGATGGGTAGAGCCAGGAACGGCACCCAGGAGTCCTGGTTCCTACCCCTCGGCTCTAGCCATTACACCATCATCTCCCCAAGGCGCACGTCTTTCAATATGAATGGATTTGCCCTCCATTAGCTCAGCCCCCCGCCCCCGCTCCAGCTGATGCCTCAAGGAAAAATTTGCACACGCTGCACGTCCATGAGTGTGTTCAAATGGCTGCGGGCATCACTCTCTGTTCACGTGTCTATGGCGACTAAGCCGTCTTCTCTGGGTACCCGAGGCCTTGATCTGCCGGAGCAACCCCTGCCCGTGTGTCCCAGAGGGCCCCTCGCAGGACCCAGAACAGCCAGCAAGCCACGCTTCCTGGCCGTTTCTCTGGTGCTTAACGGGAAAGACACATAGACGAGAGGGAAGAGGATGGGGGGACCCTGGGGATTACCACTTCAGATCCATGCAGAACCCCCACCCCACGGAAGCCTCCAGCAGCCCTGTCATTCACACCTGAGTCACTGAACCTCTTCCCCTGCCCCCACACTGTGCCCCCAGATCTCTATGGGCACGTTTAGCCAGCGGGGCAAGGAGGGGGGTGGTCTCCCCACACCTGCCAAGGAAGTGGGGGCTTTCAGCAGGGGATCGGGGAGAAGTGCTCACTTCACCCGGTCTTTGGCAGCATGGCTAATACTTAACAGCTCCTAGCTCAGCATGGAACGACCCAGCTGAGCCCCGGAAAGGGACAGGCCACGTTTAAACCATTTGCAGAGTGCGGCAAGATGGCACCCGAGGCAGGCGTGAATATGGATTTAAACGATGGGGTGATGGCGAGGAGGTGAGGAGCCCAGAACTGAGGGCCAAAGTCCTCATGGGCATTTCCACTGGCTGCTCCAGCCGGGGCTTTCGTCTGGAAGACATTTAAACTCAAGGATTGATAGTTTATTGACTTAAAGGACACTGACAGCTCACTCATATGCAGGAAACACACAAGTTGGATTGAGACAATTCCCATATGTTCGGCCCAGCAGAGCATGCCAGCCATTCCCTTGTGCACTTTCACTTTGGCCTGTGACAACTTTCACATCCAGGTTCTGCCGGACGCAGCGCTGGGGCTGCAAACCCAGCAGTTGGTTGGGGGCATTTTAAAGAAAATTGCGGTGGAGGCATTTCTACTGGGCTCTGTTTTTCCACAACAGCTAAATTCTGAGGCCCAAGTTCAAGTCTCTTTAAAGGGAGATTGTCAGGGCTAGGTTTGGTGAAAACAAAGAGGAAGGGTTTTTACACAGCCCAGTGGGTTGAAAATGTTAATCAAAGCAGGTTTTCTATTTTAAGCTTCACCTGTAGCTGGAAAGGGAAGGGTTAAACCTGAATCCCAATAAAAGAGCCTTGTGCTAATGCAAGGGAAGCAGGAAGAGAAGCTGGCCACAAGGAGAAAATTAAACTGACCAGTCCCCGTTACCAAGAGAAGCGAGGACCAACGAGAAAGCAGCTGCATTCATGGCAAACAGGGCATCTGATTTCTTTTTTCATCCTCTCAGGTGGATTTAGCAACCCAATAGGTGCAAAGGGGCATATGGCGCCCCTGGAGATGAGCCCAAGACCCTGCTGCACCTGTGCTGGGCCCTGAGGAGGAGACCCCGCTGAGCCGGCCAACAGCCTGGGGCTTGGGGAGTTCATTCCCAGCCAGGGTTCAGAAGCCCAGGGAGGCACTCCCACCTGGGATCTAACAAGGTGTCACTGAGCATATTTAGGCTCAATCCCTTAACAAAGCAGACATGCCTGTACCTGGGTGGGAACTGGAGCAAAAAGATCCCACCTGTCCAGCTGCATTGGTGCAAGCCCTAGTGTAGACAATGTCCCGGCACTGTATCTTAAAACTCCCCCCACTGCCGTGCTTCCAGAACACTCAACGGCAGCTAGGCAGCTGGGCCACGGGGACCACCGCTCAGCAAAACCGTCTCGCTGTTCCGTTGTGCTCCCCATCTGCTTGTTGTAGCCACCTGCCTCCTCTCATCATACCTCTGGCTTGTTAGCTCCTTCTTTTGTGCATGTGTACAGCACCTAGCGCTGAGGAGCCCAGCCTCGGGCTAAGGCCTGGAGATGCTACCACAATCCAAATATTAAAAATCCTCCTCCTCCCCCTAAACCAGCGGAGCACAGCTGCTATACTGCGCTAGAGACTCTGGGCAAACTGGTGTTGAACTGGGTTCATCCCAAACCCCTGCAATAAAACCTGAGCCAGGAACGGCGATTGCACATTCAGAGCAGAGCCTCCAGTGAAATTCCCTCTTCGTTCCACCCCGGTCCTGGGACACCAACAACGGAAACTTGTCTCTAGGTACAGGATTCTTAACATGGCAGGGTCCCGCTACGTTCAACAATCTCTCCTGCTGAAGGGATTCCAGGAGCCTTTCAAAATGAGCAGTACACCCGAGGCGTCTTTAGGGTAGAAACTGGAGTTGCTCCGGGTTAATATCAATTCGGGCAAATTTTATTCCCCAAAGTCACTCCGGCTTATTCCATGTTTGCCTGAGCAGCTTTCCAAACACCTGCGGCTCGCCTACCAGGCCTGCATCAGCACAGACACTTCTAAAGCTGCCCACTTCCCGAAGAACAGCCCCAGACCATCACGCCGATCTGCCTGGCCGGGTCAGACTGATCACGGAACGCACAGTCCCCGTGCTAACACGCCTAGGCTTGGTGAGAGGCAGGGTCTCCTCTGGGCCAGAAGGGCACCAGCTCAAGTGAAACCTCAGGACCCAGGCACACACCCAGCGCTGGTGCAGTGTTACCGGGAAGCACTCTGGCCTCTCGTCAGCAATCTGTGCTCCCTCCTGCCGGCTTCCAAATGCCATTTAAAGATCACCTAGGGCTGCTCAGAGGGACTTGGAGACAACCTAGGTTTCCCGGGCCAACAGGAATAACAGTGGACTCAGCCAATAGCGTAGCTAGGGAGGGAGCAGCCGCTCCCCCTGAGCACATTCTCCGAAAGTGGCACCTTAGGTGCCGACTCCCTGGGTGCTCCGGGGCTGGAGCACCCACGGGGAAAATTTGGTGGGTGCAGAGCACCCACCGGCAGCTCCCTGCCCCACCCCCTAGCCCCAGCCCACCTCCGCTCCGCCTCCTCCCCTGAACGCACTGCCCCGCTCTGCTTCTCCGCCCCTTCCCCTGGCTTCCCGCGAATCAGCTGTTCACGCGGCAAGCCTGGGAGGGCAGAGAAGCAAGTGGCGGCTTCACACTCAGGCCCAGGGAGGCGGAGGCGGAGCGGAGGTGAGCTGGGGCGGGGAGTGGTTCCCCTGTGCGCCCCCCCGGGTTACCTGCTGCGGGCAGCTCCCCCCCCCCCAATATACAAATTCAGATATAACGCAGTAAAGCAGTGCTCCGGGGGGGCGGGGCTGCGCACTCCAGCGGATCAAAGCAAGTTCAATATAATGCGGTTTCACCTATAATGCGGTAAGATTTTTTGGCTCCCGAGGACAGCGTTGTCTCAAGGTAGAGGTGTATTAGGAAACGTGCTTTGAGAAAGCT